>NW_010416878.1:7885-8153 GCF_000710305.1 Buceros rhinoceros silvestris | reverse complement strand
CGGTTGGCCCGTGTGGGAAGCGCGGAGCGGCGCTTGCCGCCTGTTCCCGCAGCACACCCACGGCCCGCAGGAGCCTCGGGCGCGATCAGGGGTGCTCGGAGTGCTGCGATGTATCGTACTTACCAGAAATGGGTTTTCAGGGGGGTTTTTCTCCCTGTTTTTTCGTGACTGGGGGTCGGATGCTCCACCCAAGCACCGCAGTGAAGTGCGGGCATCCTGCGGGGCCTGTGGCGGGGGAGGGGCCCAGGCCGGGGGGGGGGGGGAGGAG
>NW_010416878.1:0-7783 GCF_000710305.1 Buceros rhinoceros silvestris | reverse complement strand
TGGGGGGGCTGTAGTGAAGCCGTTGTCCAGTCATGGCTTGCTGATTCTGCCTGTGATTATCACCAGTCCTTTCCAGACCGTGATGTTTCTGCAGTGGTTTTCTGTCAGGCCTGGTAACCGCCGGGTCCAGCTGAAATCTGAAAGAAGGGGCCAAGTAGAGAAGAGAAAGCAGATTTTTATGAATTCAAGACTACGTCTCTCCCCAGTCTGAGGCAGCCCACACAGTTGAGCGCAAACAATTGGAGGCTTCCCAAATTTGCTCATTGATGTACTATACTACAAATTAGATTGTTCTGTCATGACTAAAACCATCCACCCACTTGCAGCTATTCCTATAGAAAATAATGTCCTTTCCCGCTGATGCACATAATTATCTCCTGATAATTGTACATCCGATATGTGGAGAAAAGACAATAATGGATAACGGCTTCAACTTGATTTCTGACATACTACTGGAAAAAAGATGCAAGGGCTTAAGTTAATGTGTGTATCTGTTTTGCCTGAATGATAAATAAACAAATGGAAATCTTCAGTTGCACTGTTCAGTAGTTTTCTGAGTTTATGAATGGCTGAAATGACATCAAATGGACACAGATAAACCATCATACATATAATGATTTTGACTGTAACTAACTCGTGACTTTTAAAACTAGATGTTAAAAAGCGTGTCAGGCTGTAGAGATGCAGTTAAGATGCCCAAATTGCAAACTAAAATGTGGCATGAAATAGTCTTAATGAATGTACTGTCTTGTGAAAGGGAACATTCATTTCTATTTGGCAACAGGGTGAGACTTCAAAAATTATTTATTCAGATGAATAAAGCACACAGTTTAACAATGAAAAGATTTGTTTGTTGTGCATTTAGAGTTCGGATGCTTAGAGGAAGAATGGGCAAACATAGAGCTATCTGTCACAGGAGTTAGGAGGCTTGGAAGAATTTTCTAAGAACTTTGGAGAGGACCTACTGACTTTTACCAAGTGTACTGGAAAACTGAGGAGCTGAGACAGAGTTTCCAGGTGAAGTTGTATAATCAAGGAATGATACATGTCTACCTGTGTCAACATGGAGTTCTTCCACCTTCTATATTCCGCAGAAGGAGTGTTTTCTGACATGGCTGAAGACGGAGTGTGCTGTGCCTCCCCACCTCCCCGCACTGCAGCCTGGCCTGCAGCTGGTGGCTTGCTTGAGGGCTGCTCCTGGGCAGACTCCTCAGTTGTGCCTGACCCTGTGCTCACTTGTCAGCTGTGTGGAGGTGACTTCAATTCCTGCAGGCAGCAGGTAGCTGTAGCCATGCTAAGTTCATGCGCAGAAGTTTGATATTTACAGAGCTCGTCCTCAGAGCTGCCTTTGGCAACAGGGAGTACAGTTCCATTGGAAAATCTCTTGCCTTGGTATACGAAAGGATATCAGACAAAGATAAAAGATATCAAGAAAAACACATCCTGTTGTCAGCATGTATAATTGTGCACCCTTTGATTTGTGCACATTGTGCATTGTGAGATGATACAAATCTTTTCTCATATCTGCGACAGAAAGTGTAGTGTCTTGTGATACTATGTGGGGCTCTTTCTTACTCAGTGCTAATGGAAGTTACAGAATCACAGAGTCATTTGGGTGGGAGAAATCTTTAAGACTATCGAGTCCAATCGTTCCCCCTGCACTGCCAGGGTCTCTAAACCATGTCCCTCAGCACTACACCCACACGGCTGTTAAACACTTCCAGGGACGGGGACTCCACCACCAACCTGGGCAGCCTGTTCCAGTGCTTCACAACCCTCTCTGGAAAGGAATTTTTCCTAATTTCCAACCTAAATCTCCCCAATGCAACTTGAGGCCATTTCCTCTCATCTTGTCACTTGTTACTTGGGAGAACAGTTCGAACCCCACTTTTCTACAACCTCCTTTCAGGTATTTGTAGAGAGTGATAAGGTCTCCCCTCAGCCTCCCTTTCTCCAGACTAAACACCCCCAGCTCCCTCAGCTGCTCCTTATAGGACTCATGCGCTAGACCCTTCACCAGCTTCGTTGCCCTTCTCTGGACACGCTCCAGCACCTCAACGTCCTTCTAGAAGGGAGGGGTCCTAAAATGGGACACAGGATTCAAGGTGTGGCCTCACCAGTGGCAAGTACAGGAAGAAAAAGTCACATAGGTAGAAAGCACAGAACATGTTAAAATTATCTGTAGATGAAGAGGAAGCAATGAAAAATTTCTGGCAAATACAGGTCACCTATTTGTGCAAGTTAGTTTCAGAGTTCACCACCTCACCTCCTGCTTTTTTACCTGAGGAGGGTTGTACGGCTAACATATCTACTTGGTACACAGACTACATTCAGATTATTTAAATACATTCCTGAGGAATTAAATTGAGAGCTAAGCAATAAGAAGTGTCCTGGACCGTTAACACGGAAAAATGACTGTAGGTAGACGGTATTATGTAGTCTGTGTAATGTGCCTCAAGTATGCTTACGGTTATATCGAATACATAGCTGCTGATTTGATAAATGTCATGTGGTCTTATCTTTTCATACTGTGTTCTAATGCAGAAGCCCAAATGGACATGTCATTGCTGTTACATTTGAGGAAATAGACGTTAAAAAAAAATCTTCAATAGGTATTCCTTGCACATGACAATAAAGTACTGCTTCTGCAGGTGGTTTTGGTATAGACTCTAGTCTCAGAGTTCTTGCTGTGGAGGCCATTCAAATGTATCCATTTCATAGACATGGTGCAAAACTAGAGAGGTACCAAAAATGCCAGAGCTCAGCACTGGATTTGCTCTTCCTTATGAAAAATGCAGCACATCCTGTGATACAGCTGGAAACTCACCTGGGAAAAGATGGCTGTTTTATCCTGGATCCGTTCTCTGGAAAGACTCGCTGGAGGACAGCATAGATGTCTGCGGCAGTGCCAGGGCAGGGGCCGGGTGGAAGAAAGAGATGCTGCTTTTAGTAGCAGTGCCTGTTTCTGCTGGCTGAAGGTGTTCATTTAACCACAGCTTGGGGGTGCGACTCCATAGAGACTGAAGTCAGGCTGGGTTGGTGCTGGTGTGGTCCCATGGCATTTCTGTCCTTCCTTCCCTCAGCTGCACACTCACCTTTCTTTACTTTGCACAGGATTTTTAACTAGCCTGTTTTGAGCTAGTTTGGGTAGTGAAAGGGGCAGAAAGTTGTAGTTTTTTCTCTCATTTAATTTTCTATTACATGAGCCTTCCAAACTGACTCATGGGAAGGTCAGTAGCGTGGGAGAGCAATGCAAAGCTGTGGGCAGGGCTGCAGCATCTGCCTCGTGTTGGCTTAAATTATCTTGAAAGTAAAACTGGCCTGTGGCAGTCAAAGCTTAGCTAAACCAAGCTGCTGCAGTCCTGTCTTCTCTTTCCTGGCTGCATGTTCCTGCACCTTCTTCCTGAAGACATTCACATCTGTGGAAATTGCATCAGTACAGGGATCAGCCAAAAACTAACTACTGCTTTTTATTAAGTAGGATTAGTTTTCAAATGGTCCAGCTCCTGGACCAGCTCCTCTTCCGGCCACATAAGCACCCAATTCAGGTTTGTTTAAGCTACCAAGGAATTGTATTTCAGGGTGATGTAGTTTATTCATCTAAAGATCACTGCTGGAGGAACGAACACGGGAGGGAAAGCAGCCAGAGACAAGAGCTCTGCCGTATGTGGATTGCTCTATTCCTCCTGCTGGTGCTTCCCCTTCCCAGAGGCAGTGCTTGTGGGCCTCTGCTATGTGTCCACTGAGCTTGAAAGACAGCCCAGGAGCAGCATGTTCCTCAGCTGCCTGCTGAAATGCACGGAAGAAGAGGACTGAAAGCTGCGCACGAGTTGACTTTCACACCAAAACCTCCCAGCGCCTCCTTGCCTTTCCAGGCTCTATCACCCCAGCCTGTCAGACATCAATGCTGTCAGCCACCGAGCAATGTGACGGGAAAAAGAAAGGCTTCGTTGTTGTCGTCCTGGGAGGAAAAGTGCTCTGTGACCTGTGTACCTTCTACCAGGCTGCAGGCCTGGCTGTGCTTCTGACTCACTGTCTATGGGCAAAAACCAGATGCAGCCTTGAATACACAAATGCTGACAGCTTTAAATAAGTCAGATTTTCCTGAAAATTTGTCTTGCGAGAGATGTGGCTTGCTGGTACTGTAAAGGCCTCCTTTTAAGACGTGCCAATGGATATGCATAAACACACTTATGCTACACATGCACCAAAAAATGGCTTATACAGTAACTTAACTGTAAGTAGCACAAAAGAGAGAGAAAAGGGAAAATCCTTCCTCATTATGTGTATGTCTGGTACAAAACAATGCTGAAAAGTGAATCTGATATGTGTATGTGCCTTTAAGAGAGCTGTGCATTTTGCTGGAAAAGTATGTAAGATGTACTGAATTTTAAGATAAGACATTTTCTTTGTGTTTGCTGTCTCACACATACTAAAACACAGCTTTCCCTAAGGCTATTTTAATCATAAATCCATACATATAAATAATTTTTTTAGAGATAGTCTGAAAAAAATGCAGGATGTGGTAAAAAAAACCAACCAAACCACCACCCTGATATTTTTGGAGGAAATACTGAAAATAAAACCTGCAATTGCCTTCTAAGCTACCCAGTCCCACAGACTGTGTCCAGAGTATAAGTAATACTGAAATTACAAATGTGGGAGTATCAGAATTGATTTTTTTTTCTTTCAAATCATGTTGCCTGGGGAAGGTATGTGCTGTCCGGCTGCTGCTCTTCACAGCCAGTAGTACCTGTGCTTAGACTCATTAATTTGTGTTGTAATGAGGCTCTGATGAAGACCATGGAGGCTTCAGAAGGAAGCTGTTCTGTTTTCAAGGAACTTTTCTCAGAAGTCTATGGCAACTCAGAAAAAAAGTGAATGTGTTTGGAATCTGCAGATGTGCCAGTGGGAACCTGTTTTGTATATCCAGAGTCTGTTACATGTGACAAAATGTGACACAAATCTGACATCTGTACATGTTCTATGATGAAACTTTTCCTTTCACCTGTTCTAAGGTTGGCATTCCTCCACTGTCATGCTGTAAATGAGGTGACTGAGGTCAAAGACTAAAGGGACAAGGGACAAGAGCGAGAGTGTAGTTTTAACAGTGTTTAGGGTATATTACAATTTTTGAGGCTTAATTTTTTCCTTTGTTGCTAATTACAGTTAGTTTGGGTGTCCACTGCTTGGGTTCATGCTAATAACTTGGACTATGGGTCAGGGCAGTAGAAACAGAGACACACATTTCGTTCTCCCACTGCTACTATGGGAGCAGCATCCCCTATGACAGGGACAGTGCAGATATCGGAGGATTTAGATCTCCCTACAAGATTTGCCAGAGGAAATGGATGTCAGAACCCAAAGAGGGAACAGCTGCACAGGGCAGGGTGGAAAATTTTGAAAGAAAGCGAGTACTTGATAAGGAAAGAGGACAGCAATTTTTATCTGCTTAGGGCAGCAAAAAACCTTGCAGCAGCTCTGCTCAGTTTTAATACAGATTTTATTCTGGTTTGGTTTAGTTTTCCCGGGTAATGTTGTGATGTTTGCGTTGCGTCAGCTCACCTTTTTTCCATTTAGAGAAAGGCATTTGGAGCAGAATACATTTTAGAGTTACTTTTCACAATGCAAAGCACATCACCCTAACGAATCTGCTCTGGGGGAGTCCCACACCTAAATAACGACAGTGTTTCATGCGCTGGTCCCTGCTAGGGAAGTATTTAGAGACACGGTAGTATTTAGAGATGTGGAAAAGGTCACTGCTGCTGAAACGCTTACCAGGCAAGAGAGGGAAAGATATAAAACAATGTGTGGCTGTGATGGGCTGAGGGAAAGCCACGTATCTGAAGATTGCCAGCATTCAGAGTGAAAGTTTGACAAAAGTTTTAATATTGCTTTCGCTTCCTTCCAAGAGCCTCGGTATTTATCAAATAAGCTCAAGTCTGTAACTTGCAGAATGATAAAGATGGTAAAACAAGATAGTGCACGTTCCATTTAGAGACATTAGTGATCCTCAGGAAGCTCACAGTACCACTCAGTGAGTACAAATAGTTGTTGCTTCTCTATGGTTCAACCAGTTTGTTCAACTCTACACATGCTGATAGAAATAAAATCAGTTTTGACCAAATGAACCTTAAAGATGTTACTCGAGATGAGGATTGGCCTGGAATGTGCCATATCCAGCAGTGATGACAGAAGCCTAGATTACCTGCAAAGATGCTAATGAGACTTCAGAGCTTCTTTTTTCTCATGATCCAATTACTACAAGACCCTTCTACAACAGTGTTGCTGCTCCAGGGCTAAGAGTAAGTTCTTCCTGCCTTTCCTCAGAGAGCTCATAAGGAATCAACACTGTTAGCTCTTCTTGATCAAATATAAACAGTTTTCCTGCTTTCTCCTTGTCAGGGCTCAGTGAGACCTGCTTGCTCCCTATGGGAGGATGAGCTGGGTCCCAAGGATGACCCCAGTGCAGGCCTTGCCCTCACTGGTGTGAGTGTCTGACCACTGTGAGCAGAGCTTGAAGCCACAGGGTTCGTTGATGGCCTCTGATATGGAAAGCGAAGAACCAGGACCATGGACCATCCGTGGGCTCCCATCAGCAGCTAAAGCAGAGGGGGCTGGCGGCAGAACCAGAGACAAGGCTACAACATGGGTCTGAAGTTGGAGCAGGGCCAGAGGCAGGACTGGAAACAAGCTGGAGCTTATGGCCACAGGGGCCATCCAGGAGACTGTGCCCACAGCTCAGGTCCTTGTGCATTCAGGAGGCAGGGCCAGAGACAGAGGTGGGAGACTGGCATTGTTCCAGTCCCCCCTGGGGACCGACAGCTCCATGTCAAGCTGAAATAGGGTGCCTGGGCTCATGGGCAGGGGTGGGAGGAGGCTCCAGATGAGGATGGCCAGGTCCATAACAGTGTCCAAAAGACGTGGCTGCTCTGTCTTTCACCCTCGTCCTGTTACAGAAGTAGCGCTGAAATGTTTGGTTTGCTATGCCAAGAGCCCTGGGTCAGGCATGGTTGCACAGGGCTCTTACGTCTCGGTTCCTGCTGGGCTCAATCCTCAGGAGTCACGCTGAGACAAGACACCAACAAGTGGATTAAAATCAGAAAGCTTGTTTGGGGAGCAGCAGCTCCAGAGTCCAGCTGAGTTTCTCCACCAGCATGCTTTCTTTTTATTTGGGGAAGAAAAAAACAGTAAGCTGTTCCCCAATCATCCGAGGGTCGCTGGGTTGCAGGTTTAATATGAAATCCTCGCTCCACTGACTTCAGTAAGAAATTTGGGATTGACTTCAGCGGTTTTTTCCACCTGTTGTCTTCTTATATATATCGAGATGTATTTGGTGCTGAGGAACCTACAAAGAAACTGTACATAAATGCTAAGAATCAGCTCGCAGTCCTGTGTTTCAGCGGGTGGATTTAAAGCCCTCGGTTACACGGTTCTGGAATCAGACTGGATTTTCAGTGCACAGCTTGCTTTTGATAAAGCTTTGCACTGTGGGTAAGGTGCGCTGAAGTACAGCTCCTGCATCTCCCAGCCATTGAAGAAGAGAAGGAGATGAAAGCTAAAGGAAGTTTAAATGGAAGTACCCACTGTATTAGGGAAAGGGGGAAGTGTATACTGAAGAGGCAAAGGTGGGAGCTGAGGTGAAAAGGAGTGGAAAAGACAATGAAAAAACCTGTTGTCAAATAATCTACAGAAATTAATTTTGCTAATCATTAACATTAACTAGTAACTGACGGTTTAGGAGAGAGTGGTCTGTATAAGCTTGCCTGGATATGAAAAAAAA
>NW_010416877.1:56227-56518 GCF_000710305.1 Buceros rhinoceros silvestris | reverse complement strand
TGACGCGCTCGGAGCTGCGCCCGCGTCTGTGCCCCGCAAAGCCGCGTGTGCCCGGGGCCTCTGCCGCCGCAGCTGCTGGCGCTGGGTTGAACGGTTATGAGCTCATGCCGCGCAGGGGTGTACGTGAAGTGGTGTTTTAAGGTCTCATTTGGCACACACAGCGCGGTGAGAACCTGCCCTCACCTGCGGAATGGGCGTTTTGCAGGAGCGTAAAAGAACGGGTTAGGTGAGGCAGGGCACAGCAGTCACCACCAGTGGTGTGTGAAAGCAACACAGACTTGCCAAGGAACT
>NW_010416877.1:49174-56090 GCF_000710305.1 Buceros rhinoceros silvestris | reverse complement strand
TCTGGGTGAATTTCAGAGGACGCAGTTCAGGAGGGAAACATGAGTAAGGGAGAGAGTGAGGCCACCTGTGAAACTTCTTAAGAGTTTGTAAGCCGGTGAGAAACCGTAATGCTGAAACACTTTTTTCCCCCCTTTTTTAAGCTAAGTCACACTAACAAAATTAAAGAAGCATGATCTAAAGAGCCAATATCTGTGGTGAAACGCTTTTTCCTAGTTGCTTGTGATTTCCAAAATGCAGGTTTGAAATTTATGTTACAATTGCACAGCATTTTTTCGTAGGTCAAAGTATCTTAGATAAATTTAGCGTTCGTCAAGGCTGTTGAGGGGGTCTGTCAGGAGGAGAGAGCACCCTGCTGTGAATATGTTTAGAGTTTGACTGACTTTTCCAGTCCCACAGTGTATATAAGGCACAGTCAGGAGTACTCATCAACAACCGTTTCATTTAGCCCATTAGTCATTGCCTGATGCATTAACCTGGCAGCACAGCTCTGCCTGCTCTGGCGTGGGCTGTGAGGACTGCCAGCATGGTTTGAGGATGAGCTGTCACGACAGACTGAGCCATTTCTCAAATGAAATTGGGGAACCCAGGCGGATGGCCAGAGTCTCAGTAAAGGCTGAAATGCTTAAACTGAGTTTAAAACCTGTGAGTATCAATAGGTCTCGCAGTACATCGGTACCACGCAGAGCGTGGGTAGCAGAGGGATGCCTCTTTGTCCAGTATCTCGGGGTTACAGTACACATTTTAGTTGTTATCTGTGTAATAACCAATCTACACAGAGGGAGAGTCCTTGAATTGTAGTAAAAATATTTCTTTACCTCTAAAATATTTCTTTACCTCTTTAAGTGCTTCTGTTGAAGCACTTCAGTAGGTTACGGAGAGACTGTGGAAACCATTGGCGGTTTTAAGAACAATGTGATTGAGCATAACCTAATTCATAACAGTTTAATTGCTGGTATTTTTCAGCATGGGAAAATATGTAAAACAACCATTTGATGTCCCCCAAGCTCAGTTTCTCTGCGGTTTACAAATTCCTTCAGAATGTTTGTAGGTCTGGGCCTGGAGTAACACCTGTATTTAAATATTTGTAGTATCCAGGTCAGCATGCCTGCTCCATCGGCTCTTTCATCATCTGCTTACTGCTCTGATCGTGAGAGCTGGAGTTCTGTAAATTGAAATACTGACAGGAGATGAAGAGAGAAAACATCGGTTTAGGAATAGCCTGAAGAGGGAGCCATTGGTATAGTAGAAGGAACAATTAAGGCAGAATAGCTCTTAATAAAGAATCATACCTTAACAAAAATAATTCCCGCAATTTTAAGCTCTATTTATTAAATGTTTGCAGTCATACCTACGTTTAACGTTCTGGTGTAGGTACGTGCTTAACTTTAAGGTTACGCTGACAATTTAAGAGATTGTCGTTTGTTCTGAAATATTTGTACTGGTTAAAATACAGTAAAATGCAAACTGAACAGATAATTCAATGATTAATTATTAAAGCATTAATTAGTTAATAGACCAGTTTTATAAATGGATTGTAAACACTGAGTGTATTTGTTTTCTAACAAAATACGGCATTAGGGATGATTCTGCGGTTACAGAAGTATTTCTTCCACACCAAAATAGCGATTTCACTAGAAATGTTGCTCCTTTGAAGAATCATACCAGCTCTTTACGTCACTGTTTAACTTTCTGTCTGCCTTTCCAACCTGCTAGTCTGTGTGTGGTCACGTAGAGGAAACACCCCCAGCTTTGTGATGGTTGTTACGCAGTACCCGTCACCTAGCGGGATAGAGGCAGTCACAGTAATCACACTTCCCGGCTCCGAATTTGTTTAGAAAAAAGACCCCACGACTTGCCGATGCCCTGTAGGTAACGCCCCTGCCAGGCCTCCCAAGGGCTCTGTGCAGTGTCTGTATGGTGCTCAAGGAGCCCACACTATTGTCCGTAAGTTTCTCCACCACCGTCGCTTTTTCCCAGAGTAGCAAGTTTTCAAAGACAAGCGGCGTATATGTTTATTCTGACAAAGCAGTTACACCCAGACAGAGTAATTAGGGTGTAACTACCAGGAACTGTTTAACATCGAGTACCTATACACAGATATTTCTTCCCATTTTTATTGCAAAGTATTTTTTTCCCCGTAGAAAAGACAACTGACCTTTGAAAAGCCTTAGGAAGTGTTGGATTGTCTTTCAGTTGAAAAGTGGGACTAAATGTTTTTCTCGAGGTTTTGGGGGGGCGGGTTGTTTTAATTCAGTTCATGAATTTTGGGGTGAAATCTTTTCTTTGTGTTGGTGACTGAACAAAATGGCCTTGCTGTTCCCTTCTGGTTCCCTTACGCGAACACTCTGATCAAAGTTAGAGAGGTAAGTGTCTGCGCTCTTCGATGGTGCCACTGAGAGACGTGCTGGCCTGAGCGGTGCTGCTGTGTCACAAGAAGAATTCACAGGCAGGCCTTGAAGGACAGGACACTGTGCTTAAGGCTTTGTAAGGTACCCGGGCACCGACTGCGGGAGGTGCCGAGGTCTGTGATTTAGGGAGCAAGATGCGATACTCCGGTCTGACTGGGCGTCTGTTGCTGCGCGCTGTTCTGGCTGCTCTGTTTGCCACAGTCGGGTGATCCCGCTCCCTCGCCTAGCGCTGGCACAGCCCCGGTGTGGTTCTGGCAGAGCCGCTTCTGGGCACTGCCTCTTGTGGGGAAACCACCATGGGGCTGCCCCTGCGGTCACTGGGGAGGGAACTGAGCTGCCACCCCTCGTGTGAAAGGGACCTTTTTAGATTTTCCTGTTGTAATGTGGAGAACCTCGTGCAAACAAGGAAAAATCTGGAAAAAGTGAAAAACTCTATTTTCTTCTCTTGGAGCTGCTTAAAAATGTCTTTCTTTCTAGGTTTTATGAAATTACTCAAAATTGAAACAGACCCCTCTAAGCATTCACCAAAGCCTGCATGTGTTCTTTGTCATCTGTCTCAAACATTTGTATTGCAGTGATAACAGCAGCTCCAAGAGAAGAAAATAGAGTTTTTTCAATTAAAAATACTATCTATAACTATAATTCTGTATAAAAACTATCTGTAAGTTTGCATGTAGGCTTAACAAGAATTTGAAAAAAGCAAGATAAAAGCTTGAAGGTCCTCCCTTACCCTGCGGGTAATACTTAAAGTCACAAATTTGTGCCTGCGATTCCTCTGGCTTGGCCCATGAGACAGATCATCAGGGCCTGCTGCTGCCGGTAGCGTTGCAGGCTTTCTGCCCAGCTCTTGAGGAAATGGAACAGCTGGGCTAGGTCCACCTGGGCGGATCACACCAGCCTCTTTTCCAAATGCCTTGGGAGAAATGAAGCCGAATTTCTTCAGGCTTAGCAGTTATCCTTTCTGTTTTTATATGTGATAACAGAGGCCACGACTGTAGCTAAAATAAATCCTATTGCAGAGAAAGGGCGATACTTAGGTGGCCTTTTCAAGGTCGTTTTTTTCTAGTAAAGTTGCGATCTGATGTTATGAAGCTTGGACTGACAGCTTGAGGAGTTACCACTGGAGTGTATTTGTCTTTAAAGTGCTGATCCTGCAAATAGCTGCACAAGAGATCCCGGAAGCCCACAGCACGGAAGCGCGGGAGCCGTGGATGTCTCCGTGTGCACTGCGAGGTGTCTTCAGAGAGGTGCTCGAGGAGTCAGACATGACCTTTCATCAGATACTGATGTTCCTCCAAAGCCAAGTTACAGTAGAGCTGAGGAGCGGCAAGGGAAGTGTGTGACGGACAGGATACGAAGTCTAGAAGTCAGCCGGCTCTGTACTCAATATCACAAAAATAAGAGTAATAAATGGTCGTATAAAGCAATTGCATATAAGCACATGCAATTAAAATGTTTCACGTACACAATACAGAACATGCAAACGAGTGACATCGCTTCCATTTCTGTGCGTATGGCTTTCTAGAGACAAACATCAATATGAGGGTACCAGTAAGTCAAATCTCTTCATTTTTTCCCTTGTTGCTGAATCCTGAGGTTTCTTGAATCAGACAACTGTATTTTGACCCATGGACACTGTCTTCCGAGTCTTGAGGCTGTTCCGTTCAGAAGCTCCTGTTTGAAGATCGACCACCGCCTGGAGAGAGCTGCAGGTGAGGATTAGTTGTCTTCCCTGGGCTTATGGGCGTCACAGTGGCGACTTGGCAAAGGCAGCGCAGACTGTCGCTGCAGCTTGTCCACCAGTGGGGAAGGTAGCAAAACGTCTCTTCATCATGGACGTTTGATGATGCCATGATTTTCTTTCATTCCGCCGCTTTTCAATAAGTGGACTACGTAAGTAACTTTTGGTTTGCAGAACCCACAGAAAACAGCTTGGAAAGGTTGTACTTGCCAGATCTTGTTGGTCCTTCCACTGTGATGAAACGAAAGGCTATGAATTGAAGCAGTCGCTGGAGTCAAGGTTGCTGCCAAGCTGGTGGTGGTAACCTTGTGTAGGGGATTTGCTGTCTTGTCAGGAAGGCAGAAATGCACAGGAGACAAGTAAAGCAGCACTGACTCTTCATTTTCTAAGTGTGAAAAAGGAGTGATACAAATTTGCAGGGAATTCATTGGAGGGCTCTGCCACCAGTTGTTCCATCTCACCAGAAGGCTGCATGGCAAGAGCGTGTCTTGTGGTGTGTTTTCCAGTTTCTATTGCAAAGATTACAGTTTCAATTCTAAGTTCAGGAAATAGAAAAGAAAAAAAAACATCCCTTCAGCTCCACAAACAAACAGACATGGCTAGCTCAGTCTTTGAATTAGTCTAACGGATATAACAAAAATATTGTAACTGCACCCAAAGGATGGGGAACGTGCAACTGGCTGGCACCTCGTGTTATTTCACAGTGAGAGATCACTGAAATGGTTTTGAGAGAGGTAGCACCGTCAGTATCAGCCGCACATACGGACACGACGCCGGGGTTCTTTTAGCTACGGCTATATACAAGTCTGTCTGGAGGTGACAGAGCCAAACCCCCAAGGACTGGGTTTGGTTGGACTGTGTTTTTATAATAATAGGGTAATTCATTGCTGTAAAATGAAAGAGATTCATTTATTACCCTGCGTGAAGATGTCCAGCTTGTCAGTATTTACAGCTCTGCCACCGTGCGATTAATCTCTCACAAACCCACAAAGCAAGTTTATGAAAGACAAATATCTCAGATATAAACATCTACTCTGGTACATTATGCATCAATACATTAAGATTTAATGTGGGATCAGATCAGAACAGAGCTTGCAAAGAAAGTCATGCCTCATGAATACAGATTTAATCTGATTTTCCTCTTCACTAGGTCAGCATGCTGTCCACCTGGCACATGCGTCCAAGCCTTCCTAGAGCTGCATCCGCTGGAATAAGAACCTGTGTAAACCATCAGCTTTATGGGAAGCATTTCCTAGATACACACGGAAGTTCACACACTCGTCGGGTAAAGAACACGACCATTTGTCTTTGCTGTCAGGATGCACCTCATGCAGTGTGTACTTTGAAGCTTACGCAGGGTTTTGGTGGGGTTTTTTCCCTTCCCAAGGGCAAAATTTGTTAGCAAATAGGAACCAAATTCAATGCCCAGTTGTGTTTTCGCAAGCACTTTTACACACTTATTTAAGTCCACGAAGAACCAGAGATATTGTTCCTGCCTTGAGGGGTAGGTGAATGTGGCAAGTTTTGCTCAAAGAACCTGGAAGGAATTATATAACCCAATGCAAGCGTGCTTTCAGGTGGTATTTGTGATTTTTAAAACTCTGTAACTGTAGGTAAAGTAACCAGGAACCACCTCCATCATCCTCTACCTCAACTCATTCCATGTGGGTTGCAGAACTGGCTGAAAAGCTGTGCAGGAGCTGCTGGTCCTCAGGCAGGGCTGGAAATCCCCGTTAGAACAGTCAGTGGCTCTTGTGCTTACCTTCTTAGAAAGCGGTGGAGATACCCACATGGCTTCTAAGTGACTTGGGAAAGAAGATCCACTTCCAGTTCATACCTCAGATGAAAAATATCTTCAAAGAGCTTCCAAAATTGTATCCCGACATGCTTGCATTGTTAGCAGGTCAGCTTGAACATCCTGGTCTAGTTTTATGTAATCTAATGTAGCATTATCCCAAGAAAAGCATTTTCTGCATATTTGTCAACATTACCTGTAACGTGAAGGTGTTCTTTGTTTATGTTTCCAAAGAATGCAGCTGAGAAGATCACCGAAATAATTGACAGTAGAGCTAAGCAGACAAATCGCTCTCTATCAACAAGGGACTGTTCATATTTTTCTTTCATATATTTTGGTTTAAAATGCTTATATAATGATTTACCTCTTAAAGAACGCGATCTGCCTGCAGCTCAAAATACAGACATTTATGGACATGTATGGAGATGGACTCAATAATCCTTATGGGTTCCTTCCAACTTGAGAGATCTATGACTCTATGATACAAAGTTTAAATTTGTGAAAGAGTGAAGCTTCACCTTGGGGCAGTAAGTATTGGTGAAGTACCACACTTTTTCCCTGTAAAAGAGTATCTTGCACCAAAACTGTGGTAATATCTGCAGCTCTGACCCATTCCATCTTTCTACAGAAGTCTTCTCAAAGCTGATGTATTTGAGAAAGCAAGTGGAAAGGAGAAGGGGTGAGAAATTGCAAGTGTTTTTTAGGATCCTAGACAATCCCGTGGAAGAAATTAGCTGGTGGTGAGTGTTTTGGTTACCAGAGGGGACAGACTCTGGAGGTAGGTGAGAACAAGAGCGTGCAGTTACGTACAATTACCATATGCGAGTTCTGCCCACACAGGCTCCCCTCACACCCTAGGGGTGAGCAACCTGGAGACTGAGCAGCATCTGTGAAATGAGAAGATTGTGTTCAGGACTCTGTTCGTGCATCAGTATTTTAACTGTAAATGGTACTTGCCAGTGTAAGCTTCC
>NW_010416877.1:47542-49080 GCF_000710305.1 Buceros rhinoceros silvestris | reverse complement strand
TGTCGGGACTGGGGCCTCTGGCTGGCGCTGGTCACTGTGGCAAAGGCTCCTGAGTCACCAGTAAAAGCACAGTTGCACAATCTTCCCTGTCCAAACATGGCCTTGCTTAACTAGCAGGGCATTTCATAACGTTTTGTCAAACAAGCTAATGCCATATTCTGAGAGGAATAACTAACAGGAGTCAAAGTCAAGCTTTGACTGAGGAGGAAAACCTAAGTATGTGAGTAAGCCTAATCTTCCACGTTCACAGGCTAAGCAGATGGTGACCTGATTAGTTCTTAGTCTCAGAAGGCTGCTCATCTCTCTATGCCGTTAGCTCCTGTTGTCAGAATCTTGCTATTTTACTAATTCCCCATTATTTTAGCTGAATGACACATTTTTTAGTCTTGTCTTTTGAGACATTACTGAAGGATTTAAAACTCCATTTATCTAATATAAAAAAGCAACTTTCCCACTTAAGTCCACTGATTTTAAACAGAAATTAAAATGTTCCAATTTCTTCTTTCACGTTAATAATAGGTAGGAAAATATGATCCCAGCCTTGAGCATTTGAGTCCCTACAACGTGGCTGTACAGCCTACTGGAGGGAAGAGTTGGGACCCTGTTTGAGGGAGACAGGCAGACCTTGACCCGCTGTGTGTAGGCACCCAGTGCTATCAGAGGTGCTCTGGGCTGCTGCGTTGGGCCAGCTGCTACTCCCCTGGCAGCGTTCACACAGGGCTTGAGCTGTGTCTGCCATCCCTTAAAAGTCCTTTCCAACCCAAACCCTTCTATGATCCTTGGGGCATGTTTCTCAGGTACCACCAGACATCCCCAGTGGCATTAGGCACTGCATCTCTGTCAAGGTATAGATCGTGCTCTTGGACATCCCCACAAAGTTTTTTTTCTTGTTACCTAGGTAGGTTTAATCAGCAAAACATTCTCTTACACAATTATAGAGAATATGATACTTGAAATAAACAGTACTTAGGTTTCACTGTGAAGAATTATTATTAGTAGTAAACACAAATTAACAGTAGACCTTTATCACAGTGTAAAAATTAGTCTAGAATAAAGTTTAACCAGTCCAACTTACACTGAAAAGTCACCTCTTATTGGTGTCCCTTTTCTGTGACTGTAAGCTGTGATAATAAACATATTGTGGCATTTGAATTGGCATAAACTGGCCAAAACCAAAAGCCATTATTCAACCCTTAATAAGAAAAACCTGAATCAGCATAAACAATAAGTTTTTTTTAATAACAATGTCAGATCTTATAAGTATATAAATATATATATATACATGCAGAGCTACCTACATGCATATGCACACACGCAGTGGGTACGAGTGATTTCTGTGGTGAGTTGGTCAGGATGTGAAAATATCTAATACACTAGAAATGGTGTATAACAGTACAGACCTTAGAAAAATAATGCATTTTTTTTTTCCTCAAAAGGCTGATGAGATGCTGCACAACATATAAAAAGGAAAAGACAGGACGACTGCTGGATGCCCCACCTTGATCTAAGAGGGAAAAGGTAGCTCTGGATACTCCCAT
>NW_010416877.1:29416-47385 GCF_000710305.1 Buceros rhinoceros silvestris | reverse complement strand
TGCTTGCTTTCATGGGCAGGAGAAACTGAAATTGAAGTTTTCTGCTATTTCTCTCTTCTGGGGCTGAAGGAGGTGTGAGGAT
Source organism: Buceros rhinoceros silvestris (assembly GCF_000710305.1). Classification (NCBI taxonomy): domain Eukaryota; kingdom Metazoa; phylum Chordata; class Aves; order Bucerotiformes; family Bucerotidae; genus Buceros; species Buceros rhinoceros. The sequence continues at coordinate 47,303 of NW_010416877.1, read as the reverse complement.
GGTCTGCATAATTTAGTGGTCCCACTCTATCACACACATGGTTTTATCTTGACAGTACATGTCTATTTCGAAGCAGAACCTTATTTGAGTGCACTGCTCTGACAGTGCCTGCTCTTAGGAAATGATGCTGTCTTTGATGACTGTATTTTATTTAGTGGTCCAGAGAGCAACAGAAAAAAATACATATAGCATAATCCCACCTTCAGGTGCACTTCTTAGTGTTTTAGAACTCACAGACAGCATGGATTATAGTGATTTTCAGAGCAGTTATATCCCTAGAAACATACCTCTTTCCTGAGGAAATCTGCCGCCTCCACCATCTCACCAAGCTTTTGATTCTTCTCTTCTACCGAAAGGGTCATATTTATGAGCAGCTGTTTCTTTGAATGATGGTTGAAGTCACTTTGTAAAGCCACTGCAAAATAGGGGATTGCAAATCATGGTTTATGTTAATTGTATATCTTCAAATACCTGAGCAAAATTCAGTCTGTTACCTTTATGGAGCTTTTAGCATGGACTGATATGCCCCGAGTCCTGTGCAGGTGCTGGAGTGCTCATCCCTGCAGTGTTCCTTACGATGCTGGTGCCTAAGTGGTTTCAATAGCTGGAGGGAGCTGAGAGACTGCAGAGAACCTCTTCTGCAAGTTGATGATGTCCAAACTGGAGCCTTCTGATCTTGGAGGCTTGGTCCTTGTCTTGGGCACCGAAAGTTACAGTCTGCAGAGCTGACACAAGTAAGAAAGTCAGTGCTGAGTCCTCCTTTTCCCCTCGAACGCCGTCAGCAGCCAGCATCCTTATTCAGCTCGTAGCACTGAGCTCACAGCCCAAGTAAGTCTGAGAACGGGAGTTTGTGGAGAACATGGTCTAAAACCTAAATATCCCAGATTATCACTGCTCCCAGATCTATTCAAAGGCCTACTGCTTTTGTCTCCAGCTCCTAGGAATTTCAGGGGAGCAACTGAAAATCAGAAGCCTGTTTATTTAATTTATTTAATTTATTAATTGAGTCAAGGCCTTTATCCTGATAACTCTCCACATCAGCTGTCCGTACAAATTATCTGTGGTACAATATTCCCTTCTATAGATGCCACATCCACACCTTATGCCCTTAATCACCTTTATTCTTGCAGGTTTTTGCAGCGAGGTAGCAAGACAGAAAGGAAAGATACCAACTGCTTCTGTAAATCAATTAATGCCATTTGTTTTAACCGTAGGGATAACACTGCTAAGTTTTGGGTTAAATCTGGTTCCGTTGTTTTGGTTGTGTGTGTATGAACTACATGTTGTAGTAAAAATCACGTTTTGAAATTAGTATAGATTGAACTGTGTGATTTGTGCTAGGTGTCTTGCCTAAACTGCAAACAGAGCTCTCAGCTAGTGTTTTTCATTTCAAAATGTATAATTTTCCTTTGATTTAATTATTAATGTAAACTGGTGCTTTGGAAGTAATTAACAACAACCACTTGCTAATTGGGTGGAAAAACACCTGTCTTATGACACACTTTGGCCAGAATGTCTACAAAAACTTTTTTCTGTTGCATAAAAAGAAAGTTACATGAAGGATGATTGATACAGCGATTCTTAAACCTGCGCTCACATCACAGTAAGAGGAGATCTGGATTAAATGCGAGGAAGAGGCAGAATCCAGACCTTGAAATGTTTATTTCCTATAGTGATTATTCCCATAAATAGATGTTCATAGGCAAGTCTTCATATCAAATTCAGCAAGCTAATCGTATTGCATTTCCTGTTTACAGCCTTCAGTGAAGGAGAGGGAAGAGGCTGACTTGATAGTGGATCTTTCTTCAAACATTTTATATACACTTAGGAGAAAACTACCGTTTCTGAATATGAGCAATACTCGTATGAAATAAGCAGCATGAACATAATGAAACCACAAAACAGAAATAAAGCAATTTTGGTAAAATAAATGTAAAAATTCCCTTTGCCCTGAATTTTAAAACTGAGATGTAACCTACTCTACTCAGCAAGTAGGATTATCCCTAACCCTGTTTTACAGCATTGGGGATAAGAACACTTGACTGACCAGAGCACACATGCGTGCCATTTCATAGTACGCCCGGTAAGAGCATTGGCATTTATTTCTGGCACCAATTCCAATCGACTAAATATCTAATTTATTTCTTCTTTTTCTAGATCAAGACATTAGAAGGCTTAAGACTAAAAATTGCTTTGCTGATTTTCTTGCAATAGTCTGTCAGTTGTTAGTTTCTGTGCTGGAGGTTTCACGCAAGTGCTGATGCAGCTTTGATATCTCCAGGAAAAAGGCTGCAAACACTTTGGTTCCTTCAATGTAGTTGTGTCTGTGAAGAAGGAAAGAGAGAATGAAGGCCTGTCAGGCTGTTCTGCTTTTCAAATTAGCGGCATGGTCTGGTGAAGTTTTCAGAGTCTGCAGAGGAACTTGCAAGATTGGTGACCCTATGAAAAGGACCCAGTACACAGAAATTCCAGGCATCCTTCAGTTGAATCCTCTGAAGGATTCACTGAAGAAAACTTTTTCCTGTGTTCTGTCCACTAGTTATTATTTTCTGTAGCCACAAGAGTAGCCATTGAGGCTATGCTGAGGGGAAACAAAAAATAATTTGAGAATTGTAGGATTCTCCAGTTCCTTGAGCTCAGCATGACTTGATTCAGAAGCTGCACAAAAGTTCAGGCAACACACTGAATGGTGTCTCACCATGGGTGCCTCCAAGAATGAACTTAAGTGGCACATTTAGGCCAATTTTGATATAATTACACTAGTTTGGGTCCCTGTAATATAAACATACCCTTATATCCATTTATACTGAAAACTATCAAAATCCATGTGTAACCATTAGCCTGCCACACCCGACTGACATACTTTGAAATGGATGCTGTGATGGAAGAGTGCCCATCTACGTCATCGTTGTTCAGACCAGAAGCAAATTTCATTGGCAGTGAAATGCAAATTGCCAATGTGATGTGCTTAAAGACCGATGGAAAGTGTGTAGTGGTATGCTGTGGACTGGGAATTTTGCTTTTGCCTTGGCACAGCAACAAGGCTGCTGGAGGCGGTAGATTGGGACCGTCCAGTGCACAGCAGAGCTTCCCATCTGGCCATGCTTATTCATGGGTACCAGGGGACTCCAGTTCCCCCAGCTTCTCTTATAGCACAAATAATGGATAAATGAAAGAAACCTGCTTATTTTCTCATTCTGGGAGTGCTCCCCATCATCGGCTGCTCCAATCGGAAGCATTATCACACTTTTCTGCAGTACACTCTGAAACATTCTGGCAACAGGAACTGTTGAGCCATCTCGAATAAAGTCTGGGTCTTCTCCAAAAACTGAAATACATGGGAAGAATGAATTAATTAAGTGAAATAAAGGTGCTTTCCTCTGCTGCCATATATTTGAGCAGATATTAAGAGCTTCTGAGTAGAAATTGTTTTGAGTGTGTAGCCAATTGATTTCATGAATCAGCTGCACTCTACAGACCACTGGCTTCATATCAGTACACAAAGAAACTAAAAGAGGTTGTTCGGCTGCTGCTATTAAATATACCCAAATTCAGCAAGATGTAGAAGGTATGGCTGAGTAGTTCCATCAAGATCAATGAGATTCACAGGGTGAGTGACTGTAGCACCAACCTGGGAAATCCTTTTGCTCTGTGGGTGACCACAATTCCTCTGCACACTTGCAGACACATTAAGAACTGAAAAAAAGGAAGGAACGTACCTGTTTTTATTGCCCTTCTTGCTGCTACATATAGTGGATTGTTAACATCAGCAAGCCAGGGCTTCGCACCCAAAGGCATAGACACTTTCAGTTTGTTTGGACTGTTCCTCTTGGAAAAGACACCCTCCAGGTGCTCCACCACCTGTGGGGAAAAAACATTGCAGTCAAAAGTGTTCGTCTTCTTACAACTCAAACTTACACCCACATTCCCACTTCTGCTCTCAGAAACAAATAAATGCTAGAAATATTCAGTTTACAACTGCTGGTGTAAATTCATGAGGTGCTAAGAGGGACATAGTTCACACAGCAGAGGCCAAGGAGAAGTTTGCCTTTTACCTGTTGTTTCACAACAGAAAGATCCATGTGGGGGACCTGACGGATTGAGAATTTGCCAATGACTTTTGCCGGAATGACTGTTTTAATTCCCAGTTCATGAAAAGCTCCTTCAATCCCGTGAATAGAGAGAGAAGGGTAACGCCACAGGTGCAGAAGTATTTCTTCCTTCAAAAAAATAACATTGAAAATATAAGGGACATCACTGGAGCCATTCACAAGTGATATAAATGGATGTGAAACAACAGTTTTTCCATACTAAAATTTATGGTTTGAGACCTCTGTATTTTAGAAATGTTTGATTTGTAATTTAAACCCATGCACGTATCTTTTCGTTTAAAAAAGTACTGCTTCGTTCAGTCAACATTTGTTTACCTTTAGAAATCTTTGGATGAGAACAGCTTTTCAGGCACAACAAGGAAAGCGGAGCATTGTTTTAAAACGTCTTGGAAGTAATTTCTTCTAGCGCAAAGAAAAATCAGAACAACATCTAATCTGACCATTGTCTGATCTCAGAACTTGGAGAAGAAACCCGTGACCAGTTTAGCCAGACCCCTCCCAGATGATACCAGGGAATAAATTCTGCTAATGAGCATTAAATAATGCAATAGGCAAGATGACAACAGTCAGTAACCAAGCTGATCTGTTTTTCTAGAGAACATAAGAAGTATATATATATATAAAAGTTTATTCAAAGGAAGAAAGGAGAAATATACGAATTATAAATCGCTCTTCATGCAGAACCCCAGGGCACTGCTCCTTTCCTCCTACTCCAGTTTTATGAGACTAGAGCTTTATGCACAGATAAAATTTGCACCACTTCATCCTCATATAGACAAAGCATCAAAACTTTATAATATAGTGTTATTACATTATACTTCTGATTATTACAGTCTAGCTTAGACTAATTTGGAAGCTTTTTCATGGAAATAAAAGCATCCTTGCTAGAGCTTATACCAGTATAATTACGTTAGTGATAAAAAACCAAATAATTCAGTTCTCCCAGCAGCCACTCTTGTGCAAAGACATCTTTCTGAGCCAGTCTTTACCTGCTGGTTTTTATTTAGGGTATAATTTTTAAATGCTGGCAAAGAGAGGCTTATACCTTTGGGTGCTTTTTTGGCTTGCTTGAAAAAGATCAAAATCTAAATTAAACAAATAAAACCCACCCGAAACACATCTGCCTAAAGCTGCCTTCCATTTTTCAGAGCTGAATACAACTTCTTTCCTACTATGTAATGTGTGTGCAGGGGTTTTAACGCTCATTTTGTCTGGCTGGTTAGGCGTGGAGAAAGAGAAGGCGTAGTGCAAGGAAGGGAGAGCAATACTCTTAGTTTTGTGTTATTCCTTTTCATTGATTATTCATTCTTCGGTCCACTTTCTCCTTTTTCGGCAGATTAGTTTTATTTACCTTTTAATGCTCAGTGCTTTTTCTTTTTTTTGAGTTTGTCATTGACTGAAAATACACATAAATGCTACAAATGGGTGATTTAATTTTTTTCTGCTGATCATTTATACAGATTTTATGTTACCTTGGTGCCATAGAGGAATTTTTTCACACCACTATTAATTTTATGTTCCTCTAGATCAAATTCAATCGATTCATATAATTTCCTCTCCTCCTCTGTCAGGGCAGCAACGCTGTCATAGATTCCAGGGATCTGAATACGACCTGTGGGATCCACAAGGCTGTCTACGAAATAATACAGAGGTGTCAGTACAAGGGGGACCTGTTTCTTCCACTTGGCAGTCACAACACCTTATCCCTTCCACTTAACTCCTTCCTAAATGGCTAAGCCTAACAACTGACTGGTAACTACTGTTTGCATCCATCAAGCCGTGGCACCTAACGGGATGATCTAACATCACGTTGATTAAGAAAACTATTGAGCTGCTGTTTCTGTGTAGTGTGTGGTGTGCCAGCCCTGCTGCTGACACAAAAACCTCATCCTACGGAGATACAAATCCGCACCAGAAAAATCACGTTTCCCTGCATGTGTGTGTGTTCAAGTTGCTAGCAATCCTTAAATGCTCTTGACTGATGCATAACTGACAACAGCACAATGGGCACATGCCTGAGGTCTTGGCCTTACCAAGGACGTTCCTCAGGTGCTGCCACCATAGCTGTTGAGGTTTGGAAACCTGGGAATCTTGATTCAATTAAACTTGCCTTAGGTCAATTAAACATGGCACTAATCTTTGTTAGACGGATTGCTAGCCATTGCTCCCTGGTTACTCCTGAGCAGTGATGTGTGTTATTACCCAGCAGAGCTATCAGGTCCGTCATCGGCTCATGAATGATGCCTCCAAAAGTTCCAGAGTGAAGGTCCTTGTCACCACATTCAACCTGTACCAAAAACACTGGTCACATGTAAATACTCCCTGCCTTATGCTTCTGCAAGGGTTTGTATTCCACAGTGACTGGTGGCTTTGGGTTTGTAAACAAGGCCATAAATGAATAGAAAATCATTAGGTGTTTCTGTTTATAAAATGGAAAATATCATGTCAGGAACAATCTGAAGAGGAACAGTGCTGAAATTCAGCATTTACAAGCGTTTGAAAGCAAGGGTCCCTCTCCATTCCCTCTTTTCCTCAGAAAGATTAAATACATTGTAAGTGAAACACTTGCATATTACTGTTTCTAACGTTGCAGAATAAAATCTTCATGTTCTCTATGACTTTTATTTAATGTAAAATCTTCATTACAAAGGCAAGAAAGAACCTTACTTGTTTTACATTAGGAAAATATATGTCCAACCTTAATTCCAGATTGCAACAAATAAGAACTTAGAGGTCTCTTGAATAATATGCTTTAGAATAGAGAGAGGCAGTTGGTTTATTAAATGGGTTCTTTTTCCAGCCACATTTTCATACTCGTTTGTCATAAAATATTTTCCTACAACAAACTTGTTCATTCTTCTCAAAACCTCATTACAGCCAACTGTCTGGTAGCAGGCAGAGATCATTTTTGATACTTTAATAACGTCATTTTTCTTAACCAGGACTTAGAAGAATTGAATAAAGGCTGCGAGGCTCTTTTGATTAAAAACAAATTTCATTCTTTTTCAAACATAAAGGTTAATGCAAATTTTCTTTAGTTCTGAAGTTCTTTAATCTTCTCTCTGAATTCTTTTTATGCTTCATTAGGAAGTTTCCAGATGAGAAATTTCTGCTCTTCATTTCACAGTAACTCATGTTGACTGCTAAATATTCTACGTGCACCATTATTTGCTTCTGCCAATGCTTACGAAAAATTGTGCAGCTTTTAAACTCAGGGATCCAACTAAACTGAGTCCCTTTACGCAGATACATTGAACGAAGCAGACGTTGCAAAAGGGCAAAGCAGCAGAAGAAATGGGTTTGGGGTGAGAGAGTCGGGGGTGTATGGATGATGCTGCAAGAGAATGGAGTTGATATGCAGAGGGGGTGATGAGAAAAGACTGGGAGAGTGGCAGGAGAGTAATGGGATAGGAAAGGGATCAAGGGGAGAGAGGTAAGTGGAGAAATGATGATTGAAGAGAAGTTAATGAAAGTAAATAAGGCTAATTGAAAAGAAATGAGGAGGACAATCTGTACCAGCCAAAGGGATACGAAAGAAAGCTCACTCGGTCTTTCTCTGCATGCAGCTGTAGGGCTGATTACAGGTACATCATTGCTCTCTGGAGAGGGGCCCAGTTCCAATGAACCTGTGTCCTTTACCTCCACAAAGAAGCAGGCGTTTCCCCGACTCCCGTATGTGAGGGCAGGCTTGTTGTTGCTGAGCCAGAGGTTGTCCGAAATCACAACATAATCAACGTCAGAGAAAAAGCACTCTTCTTCTTCCAGTAGCTTTTCTAGCCCCAAGGACCCTGCTTCTTCCATGCCTTCAATTACAAACTTGAAGTTCACTGGCATAGCCTAAATGAACATTGGAGAAGTCTGGGTAAGGAACAAGCATTTTCAGAAATTAAAAAATCTTTACAATCAGAAGCAGACTGGCTTGCGGTACCTGTTGTGTTAGGAAAAGAAGAATGTGGGATATGTAGCTTGCTTCAGCAGAAAGGGCAGTGATAAATAGTCACTTACAATTTCCCAGAAAAACTTGGGTTTCCTCATGGTTTTATCTACTTTTCATTTTTGAAGAATAAGTGGTATGTTTTTCCCTTCTTTTCCTTTTTTTCTTTTCTGAAAACTTGCTGGACAGTCTCATTAAACGATCTTTCTATCAGTGCTATTAAATATTCTAATTGCTTTGGAAATTCTACGTAATAACAGTGTCATTGTCACAGAAAATTTCCTGCCTCTCACAGCGTTGTCAGCTGAAACGAACACTGAAACCCTCCAGCCTCTCTTTATTTTACTTTCTCAGGCAACTGAATTGTGATTTGGACTGAGACTCAGCATATTGTTTGTTGAGGGATTTCAAGGCTCCTTTGAACGGTGCGGCACTGCCCCGCTTGGTCTGTAGCTTCCGGACAGCTCAGGGCTGAGCTATCCCCACAGGCTGTCTGCACGGAGGGCCTCGAGGCGATCCAAGGCTGGGTTGCTTTTACAGCCCTCCATGAGTTGCCTGAATGTGTTAGACTTTACCAAAACTTGATTACGAACTACAAGAGAGACGATCCATGCAGAAATGTAGATTGGATGTTTCCCCCAGTGCGTTTTCCTCTGCAGGGCAGTGACGGCAATACCATATTTACATTGCATACAGACTGTTCAAGGACAGATTCTTACTTGAGTGGGACTAGTGCCCTGGACATAGCAGTAGAAATAATCTAATATTTCAAAATGTGTGTAGTCTGTTGGGACGCAGACTTACTGTCTAACTCACAGGAATGTAAATCCATCCCTCCAGAGATTATTATAATAATAACAACAACAATAATTTTAAGAAGTCCTCATTGATACCTACTAGTTTCAAGGCTCTAAATGTTTCCACTGCATTTATCCAAGCTAAGACAGGTCCTTTGTTATCTGTTGCTCCACGTCCATAGAGATTTCCTTAAAAAGAAAAGAGGACAGTTTTTAAGCGATCTTTGAAAGTTCTCTCATCACTTCAGTGTAATCAGCACATTCCTGTTGCTTCAGAAGCTGTAGTGGTGTGTTAAGAGGAATGTGAAAAGAGTCTGGACTTCATTAGCTTGTTTTAAATAAGGTGATAGGTGTTTCCCAATGGACTGGCACACATTTTTTATTCCTTCTTTCCTTTTATATACATCATACTGTGGTTTCTGCTATACGCCAGTTTCTGACCTTCACTTGCGTTCTTAGGAGCTGTTTGTTCGCAGCACACATGCCTGAAGGGTCTGCACAATATGCAGCTTCTGTACACATCAGCCAGCCCAGGTAACAAGCAGCAAAACCCCAAAGATAAATTCCACAGCAGAGGTACGAATCTGCAAATGTAGGTACGTAACTTCTGGTCTTTTAAGCGTTTGACTGTACGGTTACATACAGGGGCAGATTTCAGTTTCAGGTACCGTGACAAATTTCTGTGGCAGACCCCACTGGAGGCAGAATAGTTACCCCAGTATGGTGGTTTGGAACTGCTCTCAGCCGATAGGGAGGGACAATTTAATGGTTATAGCACGCCAGAGAATCAGGATTTCTGGGTTCTTGGGGCATTACTCATCCACTGACCCTCGACCCATTATTTTTATTCCTTCAGTGAATGGAACTTTTCATGCTCTGCTGGCTTAGCAGAAGGTTGTTTACATTAAGGGCAGGTCCTCACATTCTTCACTGCAAATGCTTCTTAGCTCCAGTACTAAAGGATCACAAAGCAAGAACAGGAAATGTGAGGGAGGGTAATGGTTGATGCAGCAACCCAACAAGAATTTTAAAGCAGAAATGGGTTCTCTTTTACATACTCTGTAAAATGGCATTAACCTTCTGTGGCTCTTCCACACTGATGGGTCACTAGTCACAGCACGGTCACCAAGACTCAAAGGTGCTGGATTTGTCCCAAAGATCTCCATGGGAGAAGTCCTCATGCTTTGTTTAAATATACAGGGAGCCTCCTTCCACTTAGAGTCTCAGTCGTGTATTCAAATAATGACACAAAACTTATGAGCGGGTACACACCATCGACTTCTGTCAGTGTGTAAGGGTCAGTCTTCCAGCCATCTTCCTTTTTGGCAGGCTGCACATCCACGTGACCGTAGAAACACACAGTGGGCTTTTGTGGATCCTTCCCCATTTCCCCAAGAATCACAGGAGGCAGTGGGAGATCCTGGCCATCAGGCAACTGTGGAGAAAAAAAAAAAAAAAAAATCAACTGAGGAAAACCAAACCTTTGAACACTTACAAATGTTATATAAAACAATCCTGGAATTCTTAGTACTGCGAGTATTTCTATATACTCGACTGGCTGATCTGATCAAATGCACGTATCTGACTTTGAATCCAGCTCTAACCCACCCAGAGGAATTAAGTTTTTTCTCTCCACCTGTTTAGGTTCTGCAGAGACTTTATGGAGCTCTTCTAACATTTACTGTCGTAAAAGCCCTTGTTACCAGCCCCCTACTTCCCAGCACCAGAGAAGACAAAGCTGATTGTGTGCTTTGTGACTAAAGCATATTTTGTGACACTGAAATACTCAAAAGCCACACTAACTAATTTGGGGTTTGCTACAGACAGCGGGCAGGAGGCCTGTCACCTCAAATACAGAAACAAAATAGAGTTTTGCTGGCAGGAGGCAGCAGCAGCTATTTCAGACTGTTTCAAAAACAGGTTAAGGCTCTAAACCAATCCTGTAATGTACCGCTGTGCAGAACAGATCTCCACACTGGCCAAGAGAGGCTGGATGGGTGTCTCGCAGGAGAGAGAAATAAGAAGTGAAGGAATGTGTGTACTCCCTTGTGTTCTCAGCAATATCACTCTGCATTGCAAAAGTGTAGCTGCTTTTTGCCCAGCAATCAAGGGAAAACCGCATTTTGTGAGACAGTATTTTGACCCTAGGCAGAGAAAAGTATCTCTGGTCTCTTCTCCAGTAAGAGATAATCCATCCCCCACTGTTATCTCACAGACTGCTGCTATATATTTCAGCAGTCATAACTTTATGCCAAGTGCACACTAAGGTTTTAATTTTAAATGCATTCATTACAACTATCAAATGACATAGCCTGAAATATTAAAGTAGTGCTGTGCTGCAAGGTCCTTGTGCTAAGGCTCTCACAGTCCTCCCCAGGAACCTCAGAGGAAGGAAAAGGGAATCACTGTCAGTGAATTTTTGAGTTCCTGTTAGAATAGAAAAGTCACAGCCCAGGACAGGAAAGAGCCCCCAGCTCCTACAGGTAAGTAAATTCCAGACAAAGATTTCTCAGAGATTAACTCTTGGCTGTTGCTTTTTAACCAGTCATTAAGAAAATGGCTTGGAGCATTTGTCAGAAGCTCCCAAAATGGAAAATGACTCTCAAAACTCCAGATAGGCCTTTCTGTCCGACAGCATTTTACTTGTAAAATCTCCCTCCCTTGTATAGAGACTTTGATGATGAATGCGGCATTAACTATAATTACGAGCTCAGGTAAAAAAATCAGACATTTTACTTCTGCACATTGCGTCTCTCCAGTTAAAACTGTTGGGCTGTCCCCCACTATTTGCAGTTGGATTTTCAGAGTGGTCTCCCAAGCCTGTTCTCAGGCAGTCTGAGGTGGGGCTGATTTCAGCAGGTATCATGCATCTACGGGACCATTGATAAATCGTTATCTAGCTACCAAAATACCAGCGTGTCATAGCATACGTACGCACATACATAGCACTGAATGTAACAGCTAGACTGCACGTGCAAATATGATGTTCTAAATGCAAGAATCAGACAAGCACCTGATGCGACCCCAGGTTTACTGAGTTCACAGAGGCTCCCAGCGCTGCCAGTCTGTCTGCTGCCAAAGCCATCATTCGTATTACTTCTTTCCTCAGATCTGGTTGAACAGAATCGCTTTCCACAGCCACCCATTCCTTAAGATCCTGCGCAGGAAGGAAAGAAGTGCAGTTAAATCACCCAGGATGCTGCAGTGTTTGGCCCTTGAACATGAGAAGTGTCACACTGGACCATGGTTTAATTTCTATCCTGTCACAGCAATGTCACAGATTGCTGAGATGGGTCCCCAGGGTTAAGAGTCCTGGTTTTCTAAACAGGGAGGGTGCCCACGCTTCAGCATTCCACCGTCAACCACAGGTCTAACACCCAGTGGAAGAGGAGGTAGACTAGCGGTTGACCAGTTTGCATTGCAGAAACTGCACGATGTACGAATTACCTCGGTGAGCCTCGTGAGGATTCAGAAGTGCTCTTAGATTTAAAGCATAACTGACACTGACTGGACTAATTATGTTTCTGCCTTTTCATCAGGAACTGAGAAAACTGAAAGCACAACCATCATGGGACCAAGACTCCTATCCTGTCAAGAGCGAACTTACAAAATCTTTTCTGATGTAAAGCAAGTGAGGGAGCATCCTATCTGACTCGCTCCTCCCAAGTGGGTGCATTTTGGCTCAGTGCAGCCTCTCTGCACACACTCAAAGAATGCCCACAGCCACTGGGTTTCTGGACGTCCATGCAAATTGTTCTTCCACCCCAGGGTCCCCAGCACAGACTGTCTCCTCGCAGCCTTGCTTTGTGAAGCGTATGTGGCACACCTGACACCAGACTTGGAACTGTGCTCGTTACCTTAGTGGCAAACACTCCTCTGGCACGTAGAGCACAGGCCTCCAAGGCATCAGTTATTTCACTGCAATATAGTTCCTACCTCAATGAAATCACTTTGATGTACATCAATGTACTGGAAGATCTGAGTTTCCAGCGCTGAAGAGGATGACGAGGACATGACAGCCTCAGAGAGCAGCGCGGGGCTGAGATGGACGCTCTCTGAAAGGATGAATTTCAGCATGTTAGGGAGATCCTGCAATACGCACTTCTGTTCAGTGCTAGAAAGCAAAGACAATTGCAAAGTGCTGAGCCTATTTAAGTCTCACTTAGGTTTTTCAAGTCAGGAAAAAGTGTACTTCATGTTATTTTATCACTTAAAACCCTCAGTTGACTCTCAGTCAAGTTTCTGAAAGAAAAAAAAAAAGCGAAAGATTGACCAAAGAGTGAGTAGCTTTACGATTTCGGCTTTGTAAGAATATTAAGGGAACCTTTTTCTAAAGAAACATCTGTTGCATCAGTTTTCAGTGCATGAAAAAGCCACAAGGTTTCAGAAATTGGTTTTTCTTCCTTCCTGCAGTTTCCCCTTCCTGTTTCCTTGAAGTTTGTACTATAGCTTCTTGAATCAGTGTTAGCAGAGTAATACCTCGATAGCTAAACACTTGGCTGGGGTAAATTCAGAGTATCTATCTGCTGTGTCGGGCAGTATGATGGGGTGGACTCCAAGGTCAACCCCCATCACCTTGTTACCAGTATAGATCCTTAGAATCAAAATGCACAGTTGCAGGTCCATCCATAATTCCTAACTTTGATGCATTGCTAAGGTTATAGGCTATGGTCATATTAATAATTTCAATTATGATTCTCTGACAGAAGAGAGATTGAAAACTCAAGCATGAGGAACAAGAGGAAGGAAACATTGTTCCTTTCGGCCGGAGATCCTGGCTGCATGAAGGATGGGCCCCATTTTCCAACCTTCCCTTAGAAGCAAGGTTGCATCTACATTGTCTGTGACACAACTCACTCTCTGAAGGAAAGCTTTGAGAAGGCCTGGGACACTGGATGAAATCCTATGTCCAGTGCCTGATGTCTCTTGGCACTGGAAACACTGGTATTGGAAGAGACCAGATGCTAATTTTGCAGGACAGTGGGGCTGCAAAGCACTGCTACAGAGATGACTTGTTAACAGAGACACGAAAATCCAAATTCGGTGGGATTTTTAGGATAGATTAAATGTAGGCACATTATTTAAATGTAGGAATATTATTTAAATGCTAATATTTGCTGGAAAAAACCCCTCTTAAATGACGCTTGAAGTACCATTTTCTGCTCACATTGTTTTCTCCATAAAATTTAAACCCTACCTTCAAGAGGTGGATCTAATCAACCAGCTCCTTCAAATATTCACTTCACCAGTCACAGCAGCAGCAATTTGCCCTAAAACAAAAGGGATTATTACAGGAATTTTTGAAACAAGTGTGAAAAAAAAAACCCAGGACATTTCAGGCAAAGCAGCCTCTGGGATTAACAAAAAAATATGTGGTGGAGAATGAGGTTTTACGGTTTGGTAGCTTAGGTTACACTCGTCTTTGGCCAGAGCTTCAGCAGGTAGCAGTTAACACAGAAGTTTCACAACGAGCTCTCCAAATTTAAAATCCCCAGTCTGGCTGGGATCCCATTCAGCCCTGGAGTGTGCAGTGGCAACCAAAGGCAGTCCATTTTGGAGAGGGCGATAGCACTTAGGAATGCAATCACAGACACGGTCAGGAAAACTTCCTGGGCTGCACAGGGCAGACAAGACCAGGAGTCCCAGTCTGGAGAGGTGGTGACTGTTCCCAGATGAACAGAATTTCCTGACAAAGACGAGACTCGCGCCAGCCAGGGCCGTGCCTGGATAGATACAGGAGGACATTTGACCTGAGACATGTCCAGAAGGAGCTCAAGGTACAGAGAGATGGTCAGTACTAGGCAGGTAAAAGCCGAGCACTGAGACCATTTACGTTGGTTTTTTGTTGCTGGGTGCTCTTGGGGGACCATGCAATGGTTCTGCCTCTGCGATGTTGCTCAATCTTGCATTAGCCAGCAGTGGGTCCTAGGAGAGCAGATTTTATGTCTGTAATAAGAACCAGGGTGAAGGTAGTTTCTCTCACCTCTGAGCTGTGTCTCACAGAGGGGAGCTGGTTCCTACATGGGCCTGAGGGGAAGATGAGACCCTGGCTGGGTACATTTGTGAGGGGCTCTAAAGAAGTACAAGGCACTGCACCTCCAGAAGAGAGTAATAGGAACAGGCATTGTACAGTGTGGTCATTCGTCTGGAAGGAGGTTAAATCCTAGTCTTGCCGTGAGCATTGCCTGCAGACAAGTCAAGAGATCCCAGCCTGTGAGGAATTTACTCAGATGTTCATCTAGAGAGACTTTAGGGCTGTTACCTTCATCTACCACAAAGCCTGCTAGATGCCACAGTTTCACAGGCACTTCATTCAATCCTTCTACATTGCCATGTCCAAATCTTGGTTTGGAAAATATTTGCCGTAGTGGCCACTGAATGTGCCCTCATTTAACATTATCATAGAAAACCAGGCAGGCTTCTCCAGGCTGGTTACTTACAAAAATTATCTCTTGGGTGTGCCACACTTGAACAAGGAGGAGCATAACAGTTCAGAACATGGCTGCTAGAGTAACCAAACCCATGCAAGGGATAAGCATCAGTGTCTCTGTCACAGCTGAGTTTCCCTCTTTCTGTTCAAATAGTTAATTTTGCTGAATTCTGTGCATTCCACTCTAAAACAAATGAGTATAAATAGAGTTGCCACCTTGCAGTGACTTGAAGAAACATGTATCAACAGGTCAGAATCACAAAAGGGTTGTTTATACAGGGGATGCGTGTTGTGGTGGTTTTATCTTCCTCTTTTTATCCACATTATGCTCAAATTACTTGGAAAGTTGCAGACAAGAGATGTGTGTCTTCAAGTCATGTTTCATTAGCTCTTAAGAAAACAAAACGAGGAAACTAAAACACTGTGAGGGGGAAAAAATTCAAAAAAGCAAAACATCTTAGGAATATTTGAACTAATTCTGTGGTATTTTCAAAACAGAATTTTTGTATAGAAAATGGAAATGGTTTAATAAAGCAGCAGAAAGATTTCAGGCAAGGCTAAAATAGCTCAGTGTTATGAGGAGGGGGAAAATGATTTGAAAGTGTGATAAAGCCTGGGGGCAGAAATATTAAACAAAGACTTCAGTGTTCAATTCCAAGTGTATTTTATTTGATCTCATTTTAAAAAGCAGTTGCTGCTTTATAGAAAAATGTAGTATGGCTGTTTTTGCAAATAGTACATGACAGTCATGCAGTTTCTCTTCCTTCATTCCCTAATAGTAAGAACATCGTGTCTCTCTTCCTCCCATCTCATTGTTAAGTACTGTTAAAAGAAAACTTAGTGTTCTTAGGAGGTGATTTAACAAAAAATCCTAGTTGATTCTTTAACTAGGATGACTCTTTGATAAAATATCAACTAAACTTACAGACATTTAGAGAAGCAGCTCCTGAACATGCTTTGCTGCCCTCCTCGCTGTCCTGACATGCATGTCTTACTGCGATGCAGCATTTGAGGTGTCCGCGTGGCAGGGTGGTGCCAATGAAAATGGAACATTTTGCAAACCACCCAGAGAAAAATGAAGTCAGAAGTTGCCTAGCTTGCGGGAAGACCATTTGATACGAAAGGAGAGAAAGATGAGCATGGCAGTACGAGCTAATTTACCAAACCAATGGTGGGCTCCATTGAAAGGAATGTTCCCTCTGAGCAACTGCCATCAAGGAAGATTACAGGGTTGTTATTTAACTTCATTTAACAACATTCACTGATAAGTGACCTGCCTTTGGCGGGAGCAGGAAATCAAGCCGCAGTCACCTCTCCAGCTGACTAGGTGAGACCCTTGGAGGAGGAGGAGGACAACTCTTCACATGGCAGCCACTATCACTGGAATGACTAGGAGCTTCCAGGGGATGAACACCAGCTCACAGAGCCTGACTGCATTTGAAGATGATTAAAGAAATGGCATGGAATCCAATGAACCATGTAACAGCAACGAAAACATGCGATGGAAAGCATAGGTAAGATCTGGCACTTGCTGACAGGTGACACTGCAACGCCCGGTGCTGTTTCCAGCAGCCAGCTCTTAAAAAGTGTTGCAGTATGGAGCTGTCTTAAAGGCATTGTGGAGAATGGCAATGCCTAGTCCTGCCCTGCTCAAACCAACCCCGCAGAGAAAACAGAGACGCTGTTTATCAGTCTGCTTTGCTGTAATAGAGGTGATATTTAAAAAGAAAGTCCTTACCTCTGTGCTTTTGTTTTGCAGCTGCCTTTACGGCTGGTGATGAGAGCTTGAACTGGGAAGATCTCTTCCCCTTGCAGAGCAGGGACATTTTATCTCAGTTCATTGATATGTTCTGCAGCTATGAAGGATTACTTCTAAGTTAAAGATTAACTGTTGGATTAGATGCTTAAGAACTGCTTCTCTATAATAGAATCATCCAAGCAGGATACCCAAATCACTACCACTTCAAGCCATGAGAAGTTTTCCTATTGCCTTTTCCTCCTCCTTTTCTCCCTGGAAGTTCTAGATCCTGGCAGGAATCCCAGTGTCAGAAAGCACTTTAGTATTGCCGATAAGTGTTGCTGCTTTACAGAGTATTTTGGAGGATTAGAAGAGGTGCTTTTTGTTTTTGCTTTGATTTGAAAACTGGAAAAGCATACATTTCTGTAAGGAGAAATTCTCCCAGGAAGCAGTGTTCCACTTTGTGCCCACTGAGGGGAACTAATTCACTCTTTATCTAAGAAAATATTCTGAGCTTGGCTGCTCATTGGTTTGCGATCAGATAAACCCTGGTATCAGAAGATCCTTCTTGGAAAGAGCTGCACAATCTTTTGCTCTTTTCATAGCAGAAAGGTTAATAAGGAAGAACTGTGGGGCTGGAGCTAAGTGCCAAACTACATGCACTAGCACGCGAGGCCAAGCTACCAGCCTGGTTCATAACGCCCTTAAAGAACAGCGGGCACCAAAAGGAAAACCGGAGCACACCTGAGGAGCCGATGCTGTATTCTGAGTTGCTGGGATGGCATTTGACACCTGCCTCTAGATGCGTTGTACTCACTTCGGTGTGGATAACCTCACCATCTTCTGGCTGATGGTTCTTCCATACCAGAGGGCTGC
>NW_010416877.1:7989-29321 GCF_000710305.1 Buceros rhinoceros silvestris | reverse complement strand
CCTGCAGCAAATTTTAGGAGCTTGTGTGCAAGTTCTCTCCTTATGGTCCTCTGTCCATCTTGAAAGAACAACTATTCACATGATCAGGTTCAGTAACAACCATTAGATCTTCAAAGGGAGGTCGAAGTCCTGTCTCAGAGCTTCACAAAGACCTTTTCTTTAAAGTACTTGTTCTTCATTTGATATATAAAAACCTCATTTGCACAGGAAATGCAAAATTTGAGGAAATGAAATGGTTTTGCATTTATCTAAAATAAATCTGTTTTTACATGAATCCTGCCCTCCTTTACCCTAACTTTCAATGTTTCACACTGGAGTTACTCCTGAATGTTACAAGAGTAGGAGTGAGATTAGAAACAGGTCTGCTAAATTTAGTTATTCAACTGTTTGCTTATTTATCACTTTATACTGCTGAGAAACTATACCATTGGGGGGGGAAGCAATGGTTCCTTTGTAGCTTATTATTTCATTGCTAATTGCTTCTTGTTTTACAACCTGTAACCTGGAACAAGTTAGAATCTATGGTGTAAGAGCTTGGTGTGTTTTTTTTTTTTTTACGGTCGTTATTCCATTTGTGGAGAATCATAAACATTGCCAACATGGTTTAGAAGCATTTTTGAATGCAGGCAGCCTTATCTCTGTAATAAAAACACTCTGATGGTAGCTTATTAACTACGAGAAATCAAAGAACCAGCCTGAATAGTTTGGCTGAGTACTGGCCTGGACAACTACTCTTTGGAATACAATTAGAGTTCAGGCAGGAAGAAATAGATTAATTACAGGAAACTAAGAGCAGAACTAAACCAAAAGAATAAAGAAAAGCAGTATCTTTGTTTCTCTCATCCTTTGATAATGTAAGCTAGCCAGGGCAGGGAGAGTCTCCTACTCTGTGTTTCTATTACTACCTCAGAGCAGCAACCTCCATTGGTTACAAAGTGATGGTGCAAACAGGAGTAACTTAATTGCCATTGGCATTTCAGCATAATTAGCATGCCTTAGTTGTTACCTTAATTAAAAAGGTGTCTTCAATAATTACAATATTGAGTGAGCAAATGTGTAAGAGATGTGCTGTTAGAAGCAATATTTCATTGACAGAGAAATGATATGATGGTTTTCAACACTACCTGTCACTCTACGAACAACTACCTCTTGCTCAAGACAGCTAGTTTTTATTTCTTGAAGGAAAATGGGAATGATACTGTAATGATCAGTGGTACCTGGTTATTACTGCACATTACGGTCATTTCTGTATATCCTGCCCGCACAGAACTTACCGCTGTGGAATGGAGAGGCCTCTTCACACAATTCCTCAAACATCCCTCCCCTACAAGGATTTCTGCTTCTGCCCCCTGTGAAGCAGCAGCAAGCCCTACCACCTCCTCACTCCCTCCCACTTCACACCGCAGTTTGAAGAGTATTTCCCAGCCACTGTCTTTCAAGGTAACCATAACCAGTTCCAAGACCCAGCACCACAAGTTAAGCAATATTGCCCCCTGCAAGAGCTTGTCAGCCAGTGGAGCGAGATTGCACTGGGAGAGAGGCGAAGACCCCCAAGACTCTGGACTAGGAGTTGTTACCTGAACGTCAACAATTGCACATGGGTACGTCAGCGCAAGAAGATTCATTTAGAAGAGTTCCCCTTATCCAGGCGGGAGACTGTCCTGCTTTTTCAAGAGCAAGATTGTAAATTTATTTTGCTTAATGATTAAGCAAAAGTATTTTCAGATATTAATCACACTGAAGTAATGGCAAGAAGTTATTCCCATCCTGACAGAGAATCAGAATGGTTTGGGTTGGAAGGGACCTTGAAGGTTAACTAGTTCCAACCCCATGGGCAGGAACACCTTCCACTAGATCAGGTTGCTCAAAGCCCCATCCAAGCTGGCCTTGAACACTACCAGCAATGGGGCAGTTACAGTCTCTCTGGGCAACCTGCTCCAGTGTCTCACCACCCTCACAGCGAAGAGTTTCTTCCTTACATCTAGTCTAAATCTACCCTTTCGCAGTTTAAAACTGTTATCCCTTGTCATATCACTTCATATCCCTGTAAAAAGTCCCCCCCCTCTTTTCTGTAGGCCCCCTTTCAGCCTTCTCTTCTCCTGGCTGAACAACCCCAACTCTCTCAGCCTGTCCTCACAGGGGAGGTGCTCCAGCACCCTGATCATCTTCATGGCCCTCCTCTGGACCCACTTGAGCAGGTCCGTGCCTTTCTAACAATGGGGTCCCCAGAGCTGAACACAGTACTCCAGGTGGGGTCTCACAAGAGCAGAGTGGAGGGGGAGAATCACCTCCCTCAACCTGATGGTCACACTTTTTTTGAAGCACAGGGCATGACTGGCTTCCTGGGCTGAGGGTACTTGGCCAAGTCATTCATATTCAGTTTTTCACCCACCAACACTCCCAAGTCCTTCTCAGGGCTCCTTTCAATCCACTCATCACTCAGCCTGTATTTGTGCATGAGATTGCCCTGATGCAGGACCTTGCACTCAGTGTTGTTGAATTACATGAGGTGTGCATGGACCCACCTCTCGAGCTTGTCCAGATCCCTCTGGATATCATCCCTTCCCTCCAGCGTGTGGGGGGAAGGTAAACTTGCTGAGGGTGCACTCGATCTCACTGTCCAAAGATGTTAAACAGCATCCGTTCCAATACTGACCCCTGAGGAAGACATCAGACAGCCTTGGTCAGCCCAACAGCAGCAGCCTTCCCTTCAGGGTGATTATGGGCTCCATGCAGGTGAGGGTTTTATCCATCTCTTGTCTCACGGTCATTCCCAAACAGACATTAGAGACTGGCTTTGTGAATTCGAAGGGAGACTCATACTAACCATGAAGTGCTTTGTTCGTGCAGCTCTTCACTCTGCCTCCTCCCAACTTCCCATGAGGCACAGGAATTAGCAGAGGCAGGGTGTGAGGTGATGGTGTGCGTGGTGTCCCTCAAGGCTTGGTGGTCCTGGAGAACCTCAAAGTTAACTCAGTTTGACACTTGACTGACTTCTGCATCTCAGCTGGGTGTCCCAGGAGCAGCAGCCTCTGAAGAAAGGCTTACGGGTATTTTCCCACTGCAGCCTCCCTGCCATTGAACTGTATTCGGGAGGAGGCCAAAGCAAGCAGAGGGGTTTTCTCTTAACAAATACAAACAGCTCTTAAACAGCTTAAAAATAAAGGAACCCCCTGTTCATACATATTTATATTAACGTATGTGTACCTATTCATATGATATATGCACACACAAAAAATACTGTTCCATCTCATGGCAACAGATGTTACCAGGGCAAGGTGTTTGTGACTGGGACCTCCTTGAGGAGGAGCATGAGATCTCATGACATCTCTTCTGTCAAAGTGCCACTGACTCTAAGGGTAAAGCACGTGCTTCAGGATCCTGGAGCAGATGCTCATTAAACTGAGGCTCTGCACCGCTCACGTGCTACGCGGGCCATGCCATCTGCGGGCCATATTGTGAAAGATGCGATAGCATCTCAGCAACAGCAGGGAGGCAGATAATCACAAGGCTAGTGCCTTCGGTTAGAAAACTAATCCACATCTGGACATCTTAAATGCCTGCACATAGGCGCTGCGCCTGCCAACGACTGCAGCGGATCCATGACGAGAGGATCAGTCTCTCTGGCTGAGGTGATATAAACCTAATTACAGCTTCTGTGGAACATAGTTCCCTCTCATCCCACAAGGGTTTAGACTTAAAATACCTCCCCTACAGACAAGTATTTTTACTCTCTTCGTTACAGCCTTTCAAGCAGAGAAGTTTCTCGTATGTTCAAAGGCCTTTCAACAGAAGTGTAGCATGTGCCTTGACGTGGCTTAAAAGGCAATGATGGCTTTGCATTTTTTGCGCTATAGGAACTCGAACATTTAGAGCTAATATTTTTATATCTCTCAACTTCTAAGCAAATGACAGGTCTGAAAATCACTGTTTGGGATACAAGACACTAATCCCACACTCCAAGTGCCTAAATCCTGGTATAAGTTATGAAATTCAGGTTGAAATATTTGAGATAATTCATGAAGATGCACTCACTGAACTTCAGAGGGAATTAAGTTTTAGAGTGAAAAGAGAAACATGGGAAAACATAATAAAATTGTAAACCATAATATTTAAAAATGCATTTAAAATATTTCAAAATGCATTTAAGCCATTAGCTATTAAAGATCAAGTGAACAAACAGCTGTTAGAGGAACAGTTCCACCCTGTCCTCTTCTTTTGCCATGATGCCCATCTTTAAGGGGGACACAGCTTGACCAGGAAGAAAAACATCATCTCCCCATCTGCAATAACCAGACATTCTTGCCTGCAAGGCTGTAGAGGGACTGACATCTCAGATACACATTGCTGGGATTCCTGACTGAGATACAAGACTCTTGCACTCCAGATGAGCAAATCACCAGTGTAGTTTTCATCTGTGTTTAATGAGGGTTTCCTGCTCCAGCCCTGAGTACAAGGTTATCGTCACCTACCTTTGAGAGAAGGCGCGGGGCTGTCCCTGCCATGCTCAGCTGGATGTTAGGGCAGCCCTCAGTTTGCCCTCTTATCTTGCAGAGTCACCTCATAGCATGGATCCACATCCAGTGCATTGCTGCAGGTACTGCTCCCCACCTCAGGGCTCCAGGCTCTCCTCCACATCAAACCAATCATCATCCAAACCCTTCCCTAGCAGCTGAGTCCTGCCGGACAGCCTAACCAAACAACTCCAGCTTCTCAGAGCTTGACTCTTAACCACAGACCACACCAGCCTGACACGCCGATTGCTTCCGGTTTGCATTTATTTGCATGACCACATTGTAAACCTTGGTTGTTTCCTACATGCTGGGACAGTCGGTGATGCAGCTGGATATCCTTTATCTCCATCCATGACATGAAGTCACGTAGAAACTTCCCATAATGAAACACCAAAAATTTAGATGCAGCTTTTTTTTACCACTTTTCTATGTGAAAAACCCACAATACCTGTGTCTTCAGCTGTGTCTCTATCAGAACACAAACAAACATTTTGTTTGGCAGGAGTTTTGTATTTCTTACACCAGAGATCAACATCTTAAATTACAGAAAATCACAGAGGAACCAAAAAACATTCTGGTGTCCCCTTCCTTTCCCATGGTGCCTTCCGTCATTAAGGCCACATAGATTAGCACGTTGGTACCTGCAGGGAAACTGGCTGGGCAAGTAGATTGCCACAACAAAAACCTACCTGAGCAGCACACATAACATAGACGGGTCATTTAGCACAAGAAAATGGAGACTGAAGATAACAGCATCATGAAATGGACCTGGTTTTCCTGTCACAGTGGAGAAGTGCAAATATATTTGTTAGCCTTCGGTCCTCCACTTGCAGTAAGTCTGCTTTCATCTACCTGATCATTCACTGTTGGGGTAAAGAAAAAGTTATTATTAAAAGTATTGCTAGAGGCAGCACATCCCTCCATTTCCGAATCAGTAATTACATGAAGAACTCTTATAGAAGAATCTAACTCTGAAATATGATGGACTTCAGGAGTCCAAACCATCCAGTACCTTGTGAGTGGTCCCCGCTGAACACAAAGGTGTCAAAGATGTCAGATCCTTCACTGGTGGGCAGCCTTCCCAGCCATGAGTAAACACGTCTTTTATCTACCTTGACTTGCTCTGTCTTAGCTGGGAGGAGAGAAAATGCTCTGTGGAGATATGAGAAAGATAATGCAACTCACACAGCTGAGGCTTTAGGAGAATCCTGCAAGCAAAAAAGTGCTTTTTTCTCATAAATAGTCAGTTTTCAAAGAGCCACATTTCAAGAAAAAAAGTGTCAGCCTGAAACAGTGTGACTGATTCCTTTTGAATTCTCAGCATGGTGTCATCTTATCTGGAGATTTCATTTGTTCCTGTGACTGGTAATTGGGCCTTAAACCAGCTAACAGATTTAGCAGGATCAAGCTTTCAAATTCAGAGCACTGTGAAAACATGCAGAGAGTTTTTGATCTTTAAACTGAAAGATAAATGGTTGTTATCCAGGTGACATGTGCCGCTAAGTACTGAAATAAGGGGTTTACTGAGTCGGCTTTGTGGTATTTGGTGTGTTCTGCTGCTAATAGCAAGATATAAGACACTCTTGGCCTCTGCCAGTCTTGAAAACTCTCTGAATACAGATTAATCTGTGGGGAAAAAAATGAGTGACAGATCCAGCCTATACATTCATGCATCATTTGCCAGTATACCTGCCTTACCTGAGGGAACCCCTTCTCCCTCATCACAGACTACAAGAAAGAGGTTTTGTACCATTTGCTGTTCCTTAGAGCTGTAGAATAACTTAGTAGGTTTAAAGGACTCAGGATGACACATTAATTTTTATCAGATAAAATCATATTTGAAGCAGCTTAACTACAATCTGTATTTTTGCATTATGACCTTATGCAAAATGGGTGTATCAGATAAAATCATATTTGAAGCAGCTTAATTACAATCTATTTTTGCATTATAACGTTATGCAAAATGGGTGAAGTTCTTAAAGGACTCAGGATGACACATTAATTTTTATCAGATAAAATCATATTTGAAGCAGCTTAACTACAATCTGTATTTTTGCATTATGACCTTATGCAAAATGGGTGAAGTTTACTCTCTTCTCTGCTATAAAGCAAACAAGTTTCTCAGCATTTCACAGTTTGAAATCACCATATCCTCCACCTTTGATTTGGATCCAAACTTAAAGCAGCTCTCAGATTCACAGACCACTTTGTCATTTTATCACCCTAATTCTTACATTTGGTAATTGAAAAACTCATAAACAGTGTGCCAGAGGGTTAATTATTCCTGATGGGTGCAGACTGTAGTCATTCAAATCCAAAAGTAAACAGGTGCCTCTGTCTAATTTTATGACCAGGTTACCATGCTCTTCTGGATACATTAGCCTCACGTCTGTATCGATGTCTATGGATACAAGTGGAGGAGAAAGCTGTTGTGCTATTGAAAAAATTTTAAAAGGGCTGGAATAGGAAAATGTTAATTTTAGTGCTAAGTCTAGTTATTTTCAGCATCTTCTACACCCTTCAGGACTGCTGGTCTGTTAGTGGCAGGGGATTATGTCATTAAAAATTTCTTCCATATAAATCAAGTGGTTGGAAGGAGAGAGAGGAGCATTTATTACGGAGGTGCTCTCAGCTCCCTCTAATGAGGTCAGGGAAGCTGAACTTGTTTTACATTTGGAACAGATAATGCTAATCAGCTGTTACCGAGCACAGCCTCAAGGTGACTGCTGTGTCCCAGTAAATCTGGGTCATATTTGCACAGAGATGTGGAACTACAGCCCATTAAGAAAACGGAATGTATCATCTTAATATTAATATTTTATGTTGATGACTCGATTGCCTGTCATATTCTATAGGAACACTTTAACAGAGTGGGCAATGTAATACAGCATAGCTTGCTAGTAATTTACTACTCAGTAAATCTGGTGCTCCTGTTGTCCACGGAAAAAACCCTCAAATGTTTGGTTTGAAATAGAAACACACTAAAAAGTAGCAATCAATGCATGAACTTATCTGCCATTAAAAACAGTATTTCATTCTCCCATTTCTCAACCCCCTTCCTCAAAACTAAATAAGGACTTCTGAACTGATCTCAGGGTATTTAAATTCCACCTGTGAGTGTACAACAGCTCCAGGTAAAGCTTCTAAAAACCATATGCAGCTCTACAAACCTACGAAAGTTATTACCAGCCAAACCCCACCGAACATCACATCCAGATCAGCGCAAAGGAGGCTTAGCCTGGAAACTGGGCAGTGCTGGTTGTCCATACTCTGGGAACATGTATTTGTACATCCACGCCTTTCTCATGAAGCCTTTTCCTTTACTTCTGAAACCTGCTCTCTACCTGTCTCTCCCCCTTCTCTCCACATTCAAGCTATCTTCATTCACTTTATATCTCTCTATACTGAAATTGTTGCCAGACAGCAGAACTGATAACCAATGTGGGCTGAGCTCCTGATGCAGTTCTCCCCCTTCTTTCTCTGTCTGACAACCGATTCCTGAAAATGACAACATGCAGCCTATTTTTCAACAGAAATTTTGAATTTACATAGGATTCTTGCAGCTCTGAACTTAAGTCATCTGGCTAAGTGTTCAACACATACAATAGCAAAACCTAAAGAGATTTCCCTGGAATTATTTCTGAGCTCCTTTTGTCTGATGCCTTCAACTTTTGGCATTTCCACAAAATAAAAAGTATTCCAGTGGAATTGCAGAAATAGCTACCCGTAAATTTTGGCAGAAAAGCAGCTGTTCACTCAGTAAAAAGGTTAATGGAGAGAAATCTGGAAACAAAAAGTTACCTTCTCCCACTCCATTTAGTGCTGATATATTGTGGTGCTGACTTCCAAAAACTGAGAACTATTGCAGCAGCAGCTACAGAGTAAGGCTGAAGTTAAAGGTCATTGCCTGCACACATTTTTCCACATCAGCATTAGAAGAATCACAGAATCATTTGGTTAGAAGAGACCACTGCCAGGGTTCCTAAACCGTGTTGCTCAGCACCACATCTACATGTCTTAAACTCTGATGGTGACTCCGCCACCTCCCTGGGCAGCCTGTTCCAATGCTTCACAAACCTGCTCTAAAGAAATTTTTCCCAATATCCAACCTAAACCTCCTGTAGCACAACTTGAGGCTGTTTCTTCTCGTCCTGTCACTTGTCACATGGGAGAAGAGACCGACCCCCACGTCTCTACAACCTCCTTTCAGGTAGTTGTAGAGAGTGATGAGGTCCACTCTCAGCCTCCTTTTCTCCAGGCTAAACAACCCCAGTTCCCTCAGCCACTTCTTATAAGACTTGCTCTCTAGACCCTTCACCAGCTTTGTTGCCCTGCTCTGGACACGCTCCAGCACCTCAATGTTCTTGAAGTGAAGGGCTCAAAACTGGACACAGTACTCAAGGTGTGGCCTCACCAGCGCCAGGTACAGGAGGACAATCACTGCCCTGCTCCTGCTGGCCGCACTTTTTCTGATACAAGCCAGGATGCCATTGGCCTTTTTGTCCACCTGGGCACACTGCTGGCTCATCTTCAGCCAGCTGTCAGCCAGCACCCCCAGGTTCTTTTTTACTGTGCAGCTTTCCAGCCACTCCTCCCCAAGCCTGAACTACAGTCTTAACACAAAAACCAGAAGAGCCTTGGTCCAGTCAACATACAGATGTGACATTATAAAGTGAAAGCCTGGTCATATTCCTGGGAAACTCCATGGATCCTCCTTGCAGGATTAGCTCCCCTTATGTGAATGGGTGGAAAAAACAGGAGAGGGGGAGCAGAAAGAGCAGCAGCACCAGAGAACATGGGAGGCAACAAAGGCCAGATGCCCTGCACAGTGTGTGTACTATTAAAAAGTACATCAGAAGAAACAGGATTTTTGCATTAAAGAGTTTCTAATGCATGATGCTGATAACAGAAGAGAAAGATGCCAACCCATTACTAATACAGCAAGAGTCTAAACCACCACCTTATCAAAGCCACATTTATAAACAAACACTACAGCATTCTAGCTTGCAAAAGCCTTTTGCAGCTGTTCTAGCACTTTAACACTTCGGTTGTATTGTTGCTTTCAAGCTGTTGCAAGTCTAAGGATGTTTAGTAGTTTTTTCTTGAAATTAAGCAGCAGTTTTTTTGAATTCTCCCTACTAGCATGTGAAACAGTCCAAGAGAAGACACCATTTATTCTCAAGTCTCTTACCTTGACTCCACTATTCACAACATGGACATTAAATCTATTAAGTAGTTCAGAAACTTAGAATTTAATTTCATCGTATATCTTAACAGCTCTATTGAAATTGAGGAATTGGCTACAATTTTGCATGTATTAACAGCTCAGATGTGCCACTCCATTTACTTACTCTGTCCAACAAAGCAACAGAACAGTCCTCCAAAGATTCACCTTTACAGTAAGACAGCATTTTTATATGGTTTTATTTCTATATACAGGCAGTAACAGCAGCCCTCAAAGGATCCTTCCTTAAACACTGTTCGAGCTTAGGAACATTTAAACCTGTCAAGGCTGGTCTTTCAGTACAGACCAGTGGATTGTGACCAACAGCTGTAGGGCACACACGTTCACAAGCAGATAACAGAAGAAATGTCTCTGTACAAACACTTCCTTGAGTATCTAATAACTGAACGTATTTCGCTTCCAAATACAGTATGACACTTGGTGCTGTGCCTCTGGTTTGTTGCTGTAGATTATAACTACATGGTTACTCCAAGTTACCTCGCTGGAGTTTGCTTTACTTTTTGTGAAGAGACCACACATCCTCTGAGGATGCTAGAGGTCTCATTTCAAATACACCACGTACGGGACAGCTGCTCTCCCGAAGGAGAGTATAGCATGGTAACAATGACAAAGGCAGCTGCTCAGCTGTATTTGTTACCTCATTTTTCAGTCTAAAGGGCAAAAATATAAGAGGTCCATGGGCTGTCTCTGTGATTGAGAACATCATAAGCCTGCCCGGGCAGGAGGGGGACACTGCATACCAATGTGTCAGCATCAGCCAGTGCATCTCATTGGCATGCGTTTCCAGCAGTCCTCAAGAAGTCTTGGAATTGCTAAAGATATGTAAAATTAATAGAAAGATGAATATTTAGAAGTACTAGAAAATCAAGTCTTAGCATTCAGGGTTTCTGATAACCAAACATCATGATGAGACAAAGCTGCAAGGGGCTAGTATATCAAAAATACCCACTACTAAGCTTTTGTGTAGCCTAAGCAGATTCTTTGAAGTGATTTAAATCCCCTGTGTAACTTTATTAATTATCATGAAGGTGATTTATTCAGATTGACTCCTCATAATGTAAAAGCATACTTAACACAGGAATCTATTCTATTTTAATTGAATGAGTTCAGATAACACTGAAAATTTGTAATGTTTAAGCTGATACTTTGACAGAATGAATAAACTCACGTAATTTATCTAGATTAGTTCTATTTATCTCCACTCTTCACATTGCTTCAAGGTCAAGATCACAAAGCTGAAGCTCTTGAAGTTAAGACAGTCTTTCATGGAACCTTATGGAAAAATAAGTTTTGATTTAGATTGTATATCCAAACTCATTATGCTGAACCAAAATTTGCTTTGCAAGTTAAAACCAGTTTCAAACCAGGAAACACAGTGCCTGAGAAGCCTACAATGGATTGCCACATAGCTGAAAATCAGGGCTGTGTTCTTCATGCGCATGCTATTGTTTCCCAGGACAGCAAAAATTAAGAAGTGACATTTTAAAAGTCATTTGGGCTTATTAATTTTGGGATAATAGCCCATAATAACTCCAGCTGCTCTTTGAAGTGCACTCTCCACATCAAGATGCACCAACGTGGATTTTGCTAGAACAAGAAATCTAGTGAGCAGCAAGGTATTCCAAGCCAGAAGTCCGCACCCTCAGTTCTGCAGCAGTTTTACCCTGAGGACAAGCGACTGCAAAATGCGTGTTGTAGATCTCCCTCCATTCCCGGAGTGGGAGAACTGGGAGTACAAGCCATCTAGAGTTGTGAACAGCTGCCTGCCACTTACCGAGAGTCCTCCCAATTTCCTACCAGGAATCAAGGTGTTATTCTATGTTAGGAAACAGGACAGAGAATGTAGTTTGCTTTCGTGGTGTATAGATATCCCTTGTTTTATTTCCAGCTGCCAGTTTATGAAGTCACCTTTCCTCCTGAAGCAGTGCTGCCAGGTCTCCAGAGTGAGTTTCCAGGAAACCATGGCTGGCGAGTTAGAGTTACTTAAACAAGGGAAAAAATTAAGTGAGGATATACAAACCTTCTTCCATCTCCAAGTTTCAAACACAGCAGAGTTACACAGTTCCATCTATTTTGTCTTGAGGGGAATCTGGACAAGAAAAGAAAAATTATCTTGGGGATGGGGGGGGTTGGGGAGAAAGGCACAGAGAAAGTACAAGGGTGAGCCAAATAATTTCACTTCAGTATTTGAAGGTGTTTAGCATCCTTTGACATGATTTGGCTAAACAGAAGCTTTTAAAAATATCTCACTGGTTTAGAGCCACATGCCATTTGGGTCAGCTGGCAGTAAGCTGGGCTCCTCCTGGTTACCCCCAACACCAAGTAATGGACAAGTAAAACCTGGGTGTGAAAGAGAAAAGAACACCTTGAAGCAATACTCTAAGCAGTAAATAAGTCTCAGCTAAGCAGCCATGTGCTGGTACATCTGAACAGCCCAGACAAGATTCAGACTCGTTAGATCTGTTTTGTTTATGCTTGCTTATAGAGCCAATACTTCTCCACTCAGGAGAATTGCAAATTGTAGCTGTTCACATCTGTAAAGCTGTCCTGCAAACTCCACCCCAGAGAAGCTAAGGTGACTGGAGGCAAAGACCATGAGGAAGAAACTTCAAAACCAGTGAGAAATTTTTCCAGTACTTTTCATAAAGAAGTTACCTTAGCACTGTAAAAATACATAGCAGGTATCTAGGCTAGATCAGGCTGCTCAGAGCTCTGTCCATCCTGACCTGGAATGTTTCCAGGGATGGAGCATCTACCACCTCTCTAGGCAACCTGGGCCAATGTCTCATCACCCTCAGTATAAAAAAAATTCTTCTAAGTCTCCTTCTTTTAGTTTTAAACCATCATTCTTTGTCCTGTCACAACAACCCCTGCTAAAAAAAAAGTCTGTCCCCATCTTTAAGGCCCCTATAATTACTGAAAGGCTGCTATAAGTTGTCCCTGGAGTCTTCTCTTCTCCAGGCTGAACAACCCCAACTGTCTCAGCCTGTCCTCACAGCAGAGGGGTTCCAGCCCTCGGATCATTTCTGTAGCCCTGCAGCCTCACCCTCCTCCTGGCAGTACTTCCCCCTGAGCAGAGCCGGGCCTGGCAGTCAAGTCACTCCACCTGAGAGTCTCCCAGTGCGCATCAACTGAAGGACACGAATGACAGAGGCTTTCAGGTCGTGTGTTAGCCAGAGCTGGCCAGGCCTTTCGGTGAAGGTGACAGGTAAAAAGGGATGCTGCGGAGCTCTGCGGGGGAAGCACCGAACAGGCTCTGTGCCCCCAGCAGATGGTGCTGTGGGGTCCTGCACATCACTGAGGGCTTCTGGTTTTCAGGTTCAGCTCACACTTCATGTCACATCAGACACTGTCTTGTACAACTATGCTTGTGGTTATTCAAACCACTTGGGCTGAGCAGACTCTTGATAGGACGCATGGGCATTCAAACATGCAGCAAACCATAGCTCTGCATCAGATATCAGCTTTCCAGAAGTCTCCAAGGAGTCAGGTCTGAAGCTGGCAGGCTACAGCAACAAGCTGGCAGCACTAGTCCTTTTTCCTGCATTGTTCACTCAGGCCAAGTTCTACCACTGGTGTGGGTCACCTTAGGCAGGGACAGGAAAGGTTACAGCTGAAGCAAGCTCTGCTGTAGCAAGGTAACAGGTACTGATTTCTAACTTTAAAATTATGCCCCTAAACAAATCTGAGATTCTGTGAAGTCTCATAAAAGACCCATTACTTTAGCAACTTACTCCCCTGTGCTTAAACAGGACCCTGCATTTTTTTTCAGGCTAAAGTCCCATTTTTATCTCTTTTTCCACAGTGTTATGGCACTCACCCTATGCCAAAATATTTCTGCTTTGCCATTGCTTCTACAAACCCCTTAAACACACTTTTCTCTCATTCTGGGTGTCCTTCCCAACTCTGCCACACTGTACATGCTCTGGAAGTGCAGGATCTGATGCAGTGTCTTGAGAGCAGAGCTTGGACCATTAGGTGATTCTCAATAAGTTACTTACAAATGGAACAGGACAGCTACAGACACGATCGCTTTCTGAACACAGTTTGTGACATTATCAGCTTCCCTACTGCCCAAATAAGCTTTGTATATGCAGTGAGAATGCTAGTATTACCCGAGTCCAGGAACTAGATTTGTTTTGATGCTTTTCAAATTGATAGGTAGAAAATAAGCAATACAAACTCACCAATAGCCAAGGAATTGTCTTTTCATGTAAAGTTAACTCATCTAGAGAAGTCTGAGGGGTCAATTCAGTAACTGAGGAAGCTGCTTTAAACACATTGACTGCTAGGACCAGTTACCCTGTACTGCTAATTGATCTCTGCATACTGATGACCTTCAAATATTCGGGCATGCCAGTCTTGTCCTACATGTACAGAGCCCAGTGGGGTAGTTCCAGTGCCACTGAGGGGTGAGCACCCAGCAGCCTGCCACCCAGCCCTGCAGATGCTTGGTGACAGGATGTACTGACACAGGCACAAGAAAAGGGCCTCTGACCCCACCCCAGCTGCAAGTGCAAAGTTTAATGGCACCAGATTATCTCCAGCCATCAACCTCCATGATAAACCAATCAAAATGAAACAAACAGGGCAAAGAAGCTTTAGAAGCTGCACAGTGAGAACAGAAGACTCCTCCTTGCCCCAACAGCCATCCGCAATTAGAACTCCAGACTAAGCAACAGTGAAAAACAGATAGACAAAGGAGGAAGCATCACATGCTGCTCACCTTTTTGTCAGGACGCAGGACTGCAGGCAGTTCTCAGGGTAAAGCATCATCACTTTAAACACTTTCCTAGCTCAGCCTGCTGTGCAAGTCAGGGAATTCAGAAACAGGGAGACAAATCCAGTTCAGATTTGCACACACTTAAAGGGGTTTGTTTTTGACATACCAGAAGTGCTGGAGCTGAATGTTCCCAGGAGAAAGCTGGGAGCTGGATGTCAGTCAGTGGCTGCAATGAGTGATACTCTTCCCACTTACACCTACAAATTCCACCCCCTCCCTTGCAGTATCAGTCTTGCTACAGCATGATGACCTGACTTAGAGCCAAAATGCAACATTTTGAGCTTGTTTTCTCTCGGGAGAGCAGGATTTAGCAACATCTGCTTCCAGTCAACAAGCTCTTATGGAGCCAGAGCTTAAGGAATAAAAATTTGGATTCCCAGGAAGTACATCTGCTTCTATAGCCATAGAAAAGTTCCTCCCAAGTTATCTGAAATTGCTTTCCCTCCCAAGTCATTATTTAATCCTTCAACACCAAGAGCCAAACTCTAGAGCATGATTATTTATTGTCCTTTCAGGGAGTACAAAGGCAGCTTTACAAAAAGATGGCCAGTTGTCATCACCACAGTGAGTTTTTGTTATAAGCTCGTTCATTGCAAACTGAAACCTGCAGGCAGGTATAAACTGTAAGAGACAAACTGCTCTTCCAAATCACTCAGTTAGCAAGATAGATACCTCACTACGGCTTGGACACATTCCAGTACAGCCCCATAATCTGTCACTTCGACTGTTTCCAGGACATATCCAGGAACAAGAACCTGAAGCTAGGCTGGCAGTTCTGCAACTGAAGTGGCTGCTTGAACAGCTGAGAACAAACCATTCCTCCTGCTTTACAGGACAAGTAGATGAATACAGCAAACCACAACTGTGAAGCGATACAGAGGGGACAAAGATGCCGTTCAGGACTGCTGGCCAGATAAAGAATATTGTGTCATTTGAAGTAAACAGTTAAAGAAATATTTCTTGCATACAGTGTTCTTTGTCAAGTGGAACCACATGCTTCCCTCTCCCCCACCAAAGCCAGAATGTTGGTGGAAAAAGGGAGCCATGGAAGACTTGGTAATTCTTGATGTTTTGTGAGAATTCAGACTTCTGACCCATGAGCCAGAAGGTAAGGTCTCTTAGTCCTTCAGCTGGGAGACTTCATAGAGGTATGCACCAAGCATCTTCACCCCCTGGATGTAGTTGTACCTGGAGAGAAGACAGCTTCCATTAGCCCTGAGTTTCAGCTGTATTTCCTCTAGTAGCCAGGCATTTTGCAGTACCAGTCCTACACAGGCAAGAGATGCTGCAAGCACTACTTGTGGGCCTCCCTGGAATCAACTCTGGCAAGAGAGGCCACCTTTGGGATCAGGAGAGAGTAGCCAAGCTTGGAGACCAAAGTATAAAAACTGCTTCTGATTTCAACTGTATAGAAACAGTAATGAGATCAAGATCCAGCTACAGAGGAGTTACCCACCCCATCATCCTCTGCTAGGGAGAAATGGTGCTTTGCCTGCCAGAGACTTAGAAAAGCAAAAGCATGATTCTTCTTGGTCCTCTTCATAATACATGCCAAGACCCACAGTACATCTCAGCCTGGCACAGGGATAAATATTCTCTTACCTATTTAACTTCTCATTCTGAGAGTGGGCGCCATCATCTGCAGCTCCCACAGGAAGCAACATGACATTCTTGCCTGTTGCTTCTTGAAAAGTAAGAGTAACAGGAATGCTTCCTCCCTCCCTCGTCAGGTCTGGTTCGACTCCAAAAACTAGAACAAAGTGATACTCTAGTTAGTTTGGAACTGTATTTGTTTTTCCAACACAGATCCTTACTGCTGCTTAAGCAATCAAGTACCAACCATTTCTGCACCATGTGCTGACCAAATCTTGCTCTGTTTTCAGCCAGACTGCAGAGGCTCCAGAATTGTGGCATGTGTCCCCAGTGTAGAGCTGGACTGTTACTTTCAGAGTTCAGTTACACAAATAACACTTCATCCAAGAGCCTGCTTGTACTCCAGCACAGAAATTAGCTTTGCTCTAGTTGCCCAAGCATAACTGATTAAGAAGGACGCTAGGACAACTAAACTTCAGGTGCTTTGGCTAAGCAAGTGGTCTGAACTTCAGACAGTCTTATCCTTATCCTCAGTATTTCCTGAGGTGCTGGAACAAGAGCTTTAGTCCTCCCAATGCCAAGGGGAAAACCTACTGACCTGCCTTCATGGCCCTCCTACCAGCCAGGTAGTGGGGATGGTTGAAGTCTGACACCCAGGGTTTTCCACCATGGCCTAAGTATACTCTGAATTTGTTTGGGCTCTGCAGCTCTGCAAACTTTTTGTTCAGATAGTCTTCAACCTATAAGAAAGATTGAACAGCCTTATCTACTGGTAGCATTTGTACAAACACTGGTAAGGACTGTACATATACTAAAACCATCTTAGGGGCTTGCGGGTCACTGCTACTGTGCAGCAACACTTTTCTTATTACTATTATTTCATATTATTCCTATGTGTCTTTGCTCTGAAGTCAGAGTATCTCCTTTAGGCAAGTTAACAGCACACTATAGAACAGTTAGCCAATACAGCAAACCCTCATGGTTTGGAATATGCACTTCTGGCAATCCAAATGCCCCACAATTAAACTAGGATTTACTCCTGAGGCCTTTTGAGCTAGTCGAAACTCAACTGCCAGGCCACAGTGGTCCAGTGTGGGACCATACAGCAATTCCCTCAATTACCTGAGTTGGGGCACAGAACAGGGAAGATTGTAGCAAAGTAAAACAAAACTGCTTTAGAAACTAGAAATACTCTTCCCCCAGGCATAGAGAACTGGAGAAGTTCAGAGACACTAGCTGGTTTGAGACATCAATCCATCACAACATACATGCTTTGTGACCTCTTCAGGAGTCATGTTTGGCACAAGTCGGATTGAGAACTTGCCAATCACTTTTCTGGGAATCACAGTCTTGGCTCCAGAGGCTGAGAAGGCTCCTTCAATTCCATGGAGAGACAAGGAAGGGTATCTCCACCTGTGCATAAGGATCTCTCTCTGCAGAAACACAGGGAATGATGTAGCATTACATGCAGTTTGACAGAGATCCCCAGAGCAATCTAACAGATTTTGCAAGAAACAGTGCTTTTTCCCCACAGAAAGGCAGCTCATTTGAGATCACTCAGCTGTAAAGAGACGCTGTGCCTCCCGTTAAGCACACATTTTGATACAAGACCCAGGTTCTCAGCACCTTCAGAGATTCTGGGGTTTTGGCCTGGCTTTCTCCTGGTTCTGTGGAACTTACAGGACATGTCCAAATACCAGCTACCCAGTGTTGAAGCACAGGGTGTAGGGAGTTTATTGAAAGCTCTGATCCCCACTGCCTCAGGTCAGGCAGGTGTCTTCATCACTGAGTGACATGCTTATGAAGACCACAGGTTTCCTAAAAGCCTCAGCACTGTGCAGTTTATAGCACCAGTTTCATCAAACTGCCTGAACTCCAGGTTGATTAAAACAAGCATTATTGTCTTCAGATGCACTTCTGCATTTCATCCTTGTCACCAGCTCTTCAGTACACTGGATACTGCATTCACCACATTGGTGTCCTGCATAGACTGCTATGGTGTCCCAAACCTGAACCCTGCTGCAGAAATTCAAGAGACTTTGAAATTGTGTTCAAATGTTAACAGTTTGGTTTGTTCCAGGTACAACCTGCCTCTAACCTTCTCCCAAAGCAAGTTTGACCACCACAGTTCAAATCTCTCAAGCCCATTTCTTCTCACCTGGAGATTACAGCCTTCTCTCCCAGATCTCTCCTTTGCTCCAAGACCCTTCTTGCATGCCTGCAGCTTAGTTAGAACTCCCTTGCTAAGTTAAGCTGGGACTTCAGTCTAAGACTGAAGAGTTTTAGTTCAATTTCTTACATAAGAGCATCTTGCCAGCTCCTCCCTACATAAAAGCTGTATTTCATCTGCTACTTTTTAGGACAAGGCTGAACAAGGAAGTCTGTGTGCTCCCAGTTGATATAAACTTGAGCATGTGAAGACAAGCTTGAGGATAAAACTGTTACTCATAGCTATTTGAGTCGAGTCTGAAGTCTCTTCCTGACAGTACTAGGACAGAAGACAGACCTGCACATGTAAACTTGTCTTTTACCATAAAAAGCAGAAATGAGTGTTGTAAGAGATGTGTTTATGCCTGGATTGAAAGCTTTAAAATTGGTATGTCATAACTATACCTTGTGAGATTCAATGCTGTTAAAACCATCCATTTGGAGAGCTTCCAGGATGAAGATTTGAGAAGTTCAGACAGGAGTTCCTTGAACTTGGTCCGGTAAAATGATTTGGGCAGCTGCCTAGTTCATGGCTACAAAACCACCCTGTCTTGCCAGGCCAAGGAAGATGTTCAGTAGGTCAACCTTAAGTTCATCACAGCTACATCTCAACCTCATGAGAAGTCATCTCCATGAGCAACTATTTTATTTCTGTTAAGTCACTGAACTTTCTACAAGTGTAGGAAATCAGATTCTTTGTGTAGATTGATATCTGACCTCTGGAAAAGTGCTGGCAGGTCTTATCTAGCATTAAGAGATCAGCACTAGATAAAGTTGCATACAAGTTTGAAATGCTACTTATACATAGGCTAAGGAGCAAGTTTAAAGTCATTTAGACTGCTTGCCTTAAACATGGGCTAACCTAGACTAAGTTTCCAGGCACCTAACATTAGCAGTTCCTCTGCAAAGTGCTAATATGCAGGCAACTAACTGTACAGCAGGTGAAATTATCTCCAATTATCATCGTTTTAAGACAGATTAATTCTCTGCCTAGTAAATTACTTGGTAACTACACAAGTATCCACAGAAGCTTCTTTCTGTCTATGACATAGGTAGCTTGAACTAGCACAGCTAACCAGGATGCAGGGAGGAGTACAGTATACCTTTGTATCATGCAATAGTTTCATTGCTCCTACATCCTTTGCGTATTCTTTCAGGTCAAAATCAATCTTCTCATACAGTGCCAGCTCCTCATCAGTAACAGGTGCCACTGCTTCATTAATGCCTGGGATGAGGATTTTCCCTTTCTTGTCTATGAGAGAACCTGTAAACAAGAAGCATCTAATATCAGGATTCAACAAGAAGAAACAAGACGTCATCGCTGAGAATGCTTTCCTTGGGAAAGACATGTCTTCACCTTCTGCAAAACTCTGTAGTTTTAGTGACATTCTGACCTCTACCTCCCAGCGCCTGTGCCACTAGGCATGGGAGACACTTGATGGAATTTGCAGCTATCCAAAACATGCACCCCCTTGCAGCAGTATTTGATTCTACTGCTACATGTTTGGCTGGATGTTTGAGGGCAGGACTCCCAAGATGTTCAATACAGCATCCATGGAAGAGTTTGCAGAAGAGAGCTGATTTAATTGACATACAAGTTTGCAGCAAGATTTTAGGGGAAGCTGAAGTAGATAGACAACTTCTTGGTGAGACCATCATACTTCTATATCTAAGGTATCAGTTGACACAGCATACCTGACAAGCACCATTTCATTGTCATTGCTTTGCTCATGTAAGCAGCCCTTCGGAACCCCTGTCACTACACATTCAGTGAAACCTGCTTTTTCTTACCCATTAGAGTAATGAGATCTGTCATAGCCTCATGTACTGAGCCTCCATAAACTCCAGAGTGAAGGTCTTTGTCACTACATTCCACCTGGTTTGAAGTGAATTGAGATTCAGGTTAGTTTTAGCATGAAGATCCTGTCACATGCACAAACCAGACTCACTTTCCCTCACTTTCTGCTGCATGTATTTTGAGAACCCATGTGTTTTTGAAACCAGACCACTCAGTTGTAGTACGTTAGAGCAGATACTCTTTATTGCTCTGAGGAGCATACACACCCTCAGGAGGATGTGTAGGAAATATGTAGGAGGTGTACACACCTCCCAGCCCTGGGGACTTCAGTGGTGATCTCTTCCTGCACTCCAGGAAATGTCTGGATGAAGATATCTAAGCCATGAGATAATCCTCCAGTGAAGACAATGACTTATCTTGCTTCATACATCTGAAAGTTACCCTTCCCAGCCAAGTATCATATAGGATGGTAAAAGGAAGACGTTTAGACAATTAGTCTATTCTACTGAAGTAGTCAGCATCACTTCTGAAAAGCTATTGACATGAACAAGTTGGGTCTACCACTTTCTCCAAGAGAAAATTCAGTTTCATTCCAGTTTTGCAGCATATTTCAGCACTCACCTCTATGAAGTAGTAGCAGATAATGAACAAGTTGGGTCTACCACTTTCTCCAAGAGAAAATTCAGTTTCATTCCAGTTTTGCAGCATATTTCAGCACTCACCTCTATGAAGTAGTAGCAGATACCCCTCCCCCTCAAGCCGTAGGTGATACAAGGCTTCTTCTTGCCTAGCCAGTAGTTGTCAGAAATGCAAACATAATCCACATCTTTGAAGAAAGCATCGCGCTGCGCAAAAATCAGTTCATCAAGGCCTTCAGATCCTGATTCTTCCATACCCTCTAGGCAGAACTTAACATTTACTGGAAACTCCTTTCAAAATAAAAACAAGATCACATTAAGTATGTGAAAACGTTGGACTCCTTCAGCAATCCATAATTTTCATCTCCTGTACAAAGCAGAAATATGGACATAGATAAATAAGTTCCGTAAGTGGATTTTGTTAATTATACACAAAGAATTGCAAAGTTTGGACTGTGCTTATATTGAGCTCCCTTATATTACAGCTCCCTTCATTTGATTGATTTCTAACTCTTCCAAGAAGTTGTAACTAAGCTCTAGAATAACTTGTTCC
>NW_010416877.1:413-7933 GCF_000710305.1 Buceros rhinoceros silvestris | reverse complement strand
ATCTGTAACTAAAGGTAAATCACAGGGCCAGGAGAACTAATATTAACCACAGAAGCTGCATGCCACAGTAGGAGAGTCAGAGCTACCCTGTCTATCCAGTCTACCCTATTCTATGCCTAGACAGCACTTGAGAACTGGTAATTCTTCTCACAACCTGTCTTGCAAGATAAAGCAGACACCCTGAGCTGTTTGACTACACTTTTTTCTTAAGCAGAAACAGCAAAGCTCCTGGTTTAGTGTTCCTAAGCTAATCTTAGAGCTCAGTGGCAGCGAGACATTAAGCTTTGCTAAAGGACATGCTAATTGGCCACCCATACATGGAAGTGATCACATTTGATTATTCCTCCTGCACATCTATTTTCTTTCCTATACATTTCATTAAAGCAAAAACATTTGAAGTGCAATCCAAGCATCTAAGATTCTCGTCAGCAAGTCAAGTCAACCCAACCCTGCTGGGACATCAGGGAATTTACGGGACCATTGCATCATTCCTCTGATCAGCTGAATAAGCACGCTTGCCTCTCAAGGGTTTGTGGTTTGAATAACACTTATTGCTAGACTCAGCTGTATGCAAAAAACAGCAGGATACATTTTGGGCACATACCTGGTTAGTTTGTTGGTAAGCCTCCAGGGCATTCAGCCAGGCAAGCACTGGACCTTTGTCATCTGTTGATCCCCGGCCATACAGCTTTCCTGTAAAAACAAGACACAAGTTAACCAGTGTGGAGAAAAACTAGAATGAAGCTTCAGTCATCTTCTGCCTGCAGGAGAAAAATCTTTTTGGATAAGCTTTTTGGCCCTGCTTGTAGTAACTTTAATTTCTGATTCTTCTGAAGTAAGAATTCATACACCCATGCCAGTAGGATAGGTACAGGACTGCAATAATTCTCCCTTGTAGAGCTACCCCACTTCTTGCCCCAGCTGCTCCCTGGGCAGGAGTTGAACATAAGCCTGCAAAAGATGTAACTGGTTTGGGCTGTGTCATTCCCATATCCCCACAATAATACTTTCTTCTACAAACACAACTGTAAAGATATAGAAAAAAGCTACCTTCTTTTAACAGAAACCTCTTCAGTAATAGCTTCCTCTGAAGAGTAAGAATTCAGTAGCTAGCAACCAATCACTTCTCTGGATTCTCCAGGTAAAAGTGCATCTCCCCAGAAAGGGCTTTAGTCAGTCAGGGTTTAGAGGCTACAGGCAAGTCCCAGGAAACAGCACATGGGATCACAGTGGAGGCAGATCCTGCTACAACTCAGAGCTGTGGCTACAGCCCCTAAGCACTAGGTGTAAGCACAGAGACAGAACAAGCCTGACAGCTTGCAGGGTACAGAGCCTTTGGTAAATATGCTGCTTACACTGCCAGAGATAAGCCACAACTTCAGGCAAGCCTAGCTTTTGCTACCATATGAGATAATCCAGCTTAGCAACTTGGACTCTGCTGCCTACAACCAAGTGCCCAAGTAGATATACTAGTTACTACAGACACTTTTCTAGCAATAATTAACCCTTACGCAACAAGAATGGTTAATGTCCTCCTATTCCTATGATCTTTGACACTATCAATGTCCACCAGCTTTAAATAGTAAAGGAAGGTTTAGTCTCCTCCTGGCTACTGGCAATGTGTCTTTTCAACAGGAGTTACTGCACGATTTCTTCATCCCCCTTTATTTGCTTCATCTGGGACTAGCTGTGTAGACCACAGCTTCTGCAGTGCTCGCTGTACCACAGCATGCAAACAAGGCAACCCAGGGAGGCTGCAGTACCACTCCTGTCTCTGGGTATGAAGCTGTGTTGAGTGTTTGTCCCCTGTAATGGTTCAAAATCCCTGCAGCCTGGCCTGACCTCAGAGGCTGCCAGTTGTGAACAGCGGGAGAAACTAGTTCTAGAAAGGTTTCTGGCAACATACTGTTACCGTGGAAGGCAACAGTTGAGACTTTGCTGTAGCTACAAGGGAAGTAACATGCAAATACAGACTAGACTACCAGGAAAGGAAACAAGCTCTGGGGGCAGCTGAGATTTTGCAGCTCTGCTTGTTTACCATTTCCCCTCCTGCACATTTTCTCAAATACATGGGTGTATTAAACACCCATGTCTGTCCTTGCTCTCCTTCCCCCTTTCAATCAAGGGTACAACTTTTGAACAGTTGAGGAATACCATCCTTGTTAAAGAAGTGTTCAGCAGCTTGTGACATTCCCTGCTCTTACCTTCCCTTTCCACCAGTGTGAAGGGTTCACTATCCCAGCCGTCCTCTAGCGCTGCTGGCTGAACATCCAGGTGACCATATACACACACCGTCTTTTTGCGCGGATCCGAACCGAGCGTTCCCAGAACAATGGGCGGCAGAGGGATCTGTGATCCATCAGGCAGCTGGAAACAGGATGCAAGAAGTTTTATTCAAGCGCAGAATGTCAGAGCAGCACATTATTGTAAGATGAATTAATTAATTCAGCATTATGGAGGTTGAGATGAGTGGCATAGACAGCTAAACAGAACTAAGCTATTTAAACTGATGGTCAGAAGCAACTGACACCATGCTGACCTAAGCATAAGTGATAAACTCCACTTGATACTGCATTGCTTGTCACCGCACTTTCATCCTGTTCACAGTATAGCTCTCAAGACAAAGCTTTCCTGACAGTGGTATCACTGAGTATAACTCATGCCCACACCCAAAGAAGGTTCAGCACAACAGCTGTATTTCTCCACACCAGCCCACACTGTAACACAAAGGGCAGGGCAGTGCTGCTGACTTCGTTCAAGAGTTCAAAAGTTGAACTTGGCTCAGGCTAAAGGGCTCAACTCGCCTTGTCCTTTGGAATACCCCATTTGCAATTACCACATGCTCTTCAGTCAGCACCTACTTCCCTTCCAGTGAACACACACTCAGACACTGCTCAGCAGATCAAGATCAGCTTTAACTTTTTGTTCAGCTATTTCATCAACAGGGTATAGGGTCTTTGTCCAACTGCAGCTCTACTGCAAGAACTTACACCTACGGTGATCAGTGCACAGTACAAACTGCTGTGCACTATAAACCAAGTTCGATCAGACAAGTTCACCAGTTGCTTTACATAGTCCTTCATTGGTACAGCAGCAATGTACATAATACCTGACTAGTTTTGTCTATACTTAACATAACTAAATACTGAAGTTAACTTTAATCCAGATGCAAGAGTTTTCCAAAGAGAAATACTATCTGTAATAAACTCTAAAATCAGTTATTGCCCCCTAAAAGTTACACTGATGAAAGGAACAAGTTTGTCTCCGAATTAAGTGAAACACTTTTGATGGGATTTCAGGCTGAAGGTAGTAGCAGAGCTAGAATGACCCTACAGATTCCCTACAAAGAAGGCCCTTGAAGTCAGTGGCTTCCCTGTGTAGAATACACTACAAGTGTATTCCAGTTGCCAAAAGCAAGAACTGCTCAGAGAATCCTGACACATACAGATGCCACCCAGCAGTCATTAGCATCAATTACAATGACAATCTTTTAAAACTAGCAAACACTCCAGTACAAAAGGATTTTGAATGCCACTATCCAAATGCTCACCCAACAGTTTTAGTATGGATCTTACTCTGTGACATGTAGTGACCAGGCACTTAAAAGGAGGAGCACATCAAGTGGATGGTTTCCTAGGATGAGATTATCATTCTCATAAGCACATTTCTCAGGTGAAGAAAAGCAGCCCAGACAAATAAAAGCAAGGAGGGGACTCATCCTATTAAGGATCCTTCTGTATCTGGTAAGGGAGCAGTGCAATCTCATGACAAATGTAACACTTCTGCAAGACTTATGAAACTTCAGTCAGTATTTTTACAGTCTAAGGCCCAACTTGCTGTTAAAATGTCTAATATTTGTTTGCAGGCACTCTGTTCAGTTAGAAAAGTATTTAAAATATATTTAATACACAGTCCAAAATAGAATGCAACATGATTAACTGATCTAGATCCCAAGGCTTGCTACAAACAAAGATTTTAACAGGAA
This sequence comes from Buceros rhinoceros silvestris, assembly GCF_000710305.1. Classification (NCBI taxonomy): domain Eukaryota; kingdom Metazoa; phylum Chordata; class Aves; order Bucerotiformes; family Bucerotidae; genus Buceros; species Buceros rhinoceros. The sequence goes on along the minus strand of NW_010416877.1, from coordinate 3,948 downwards.
GCTCAGACTGTTCGGCAGGAAAGACATTATCCTACACCCCAACAGGCCATTGCCTTTCTAGGCCACTAGCCACAAGACCCTTTTGTGGTGACTCTGACCAGAAGACTATCAGACATCAAGGAATTAACAATCTACACAGGATCTCACAGCTTTGCCTTCCTGCCTGTATTATGCTGTGCATGTCCTTGGGCTGCAGGATAAACTTCACTAGCTGAAGCCTGCAGCTTGCAGGCAGTTCCCACTTGGTGATTACACCACCTGCATGTCCTTGTCTTTATCTAGAAGTGCAGCAAGAAGTTCTCATGCGAATATCCCTTTTGTTTGACAATGGAATCAAACAGCTTGAATAAATAAAATGGGCTAACATTTCCATGAACGGGATCTGCACAGAAAGCTGCATGCTGATTAGATGCCCGCCAGACACTGCACAGCTTGGGGTTCCCAATATCTGAAGGGATAGAAGATTATCTACACTATCCTCTTTCTTTATAGTGGTAGCTCTAATAGACTCCAAAAAGTATCATTTAAAATGTTGTTTAAGTGTCTTTCTGACTGGGATCATAAGCAGCCAGGACCTCCTAATGCAAAGCACCTTGTCTTCTAAAGAGACTTTATCTACTAAGCTGACATGGAGATGCTCACGTACCTTTTGTTTCCCAATATCCATAAGCTGGGTTGAGCCTCCCAGTCGCTCAATATCCTTTGCAGCAACCTCCATCATGTGTCTGATTTCAGCCCTCTTCTCCGGCCATGCTGACACGCTCTGGATTGCCACCCATTCAGCCAGACGCTGCAGACAGAAAAGCTCCAGATTTCACTACACATGAAACTACAGCACGTGAGGCATTATACAAATACAACACCTTGCAATTCAACTAATACTGCTTTAGTCAAGCTTAAACTTGAGGCAAATCAGCTCTGTCCTCTGCTCAAAGAAGTGCTTCAACCATTAACACTACGCTCAAAGTACAGAAGGTAACCTCTCCCGCTGTACCCCAACATGAACACTTTCATATGAGAAAGCTTATTCCAGACTTCTTTATATCTTTCCTCTCCCATCTCAGAAGGGGATGACAGTTTAAACCTAGTTTGGTATTCTGGAACCAGTGTCAAACTTCCTGCACCTCTAAATAAGACACTGCTTGCACCACGCAGTACTAGAGCATTTCCTAATAAATCTGCCACAGAGATTTAGATCTCTGCACAGAACTATGCCTAAACTTGAGAAACAGTTTCCTGGCTTATCTCAAGTCAGTCACACCTGCTGCCATCTCTCCCCTCTCCCCAGTTCCTTGGCATTACTGTATTATTGGACATATTATACAGGTGTAACAACAAGCTTGAAGCTGACCACCTAACTTTTAATATCCCCATAGCTGTCTGCTGCAGGACAAAATTGAAAGAAAACTTACCTGAACATAGAGCTCCTGGTGGTCATCAATGTACTTAAAGAGGGTTTCAAGAGCAGACATTTCCAGACCAAGATGGTGTTGCTGAAGATTCTGTGATAGAAAAACAATTTAGCCCTCACAGGTTTAAGAAGCAGCAGTCAGGAATCAAGGAGCCATAGAAGACTTTTCACCTTTCAGCTGGTAATGCCACATGCCAAGCTGTGCTAATACAGAACCTGAGACTGCTCCCTCAAAATCAAGGTGAAGTGGCTAGACAAAAGCACATTTAATCTCAACACTACCACTTCTGTCTCTCCCCAAAATAACATTGGAAGTTAAATCGAGCAAGCTCTTGTAGAGATCAGTCAAGTCACGTACTGCACTTTACTGCAGAATTACAGGCAAAATGTTACTCAAGTAAAACACAACTTCAAAGAATAGGTTTCATTAAGAGCTCAATTAATAGTGTTTTCTGGGCCTAGCCTACGGCACACTACGCTTACTTTGGGCTCTACAGAGGAGGTTGAAAGCAGGCAGCTACAAAACTGTGTTTCCTCAGCTTTAGGTCCCAAACTGCCACTCAGCCTTCCCAAAGGCCAGAACGAAGACACGACAACAGAAACTAGCCCCAGCAGGCCATAAGCAAGCAGTCAGTGATTAACTTGCAACTACCACTTCCTTGTTTTGCTTTAGTTTCAACTGAAGATCATGTGAGAAAATCCAAGACCTCTCCCTACCTCAGTTTTCTATCTTCCCTACCAGCAAAGTCCATATTAGAATGACGTACTGTCCACTTAACCAACAAATCCAACAAGCTTAAACTTAGTTCTGAAGTTAGAACTAAAGATACAGCACCTCCTCAAAGCCAGGCAGTTAACGAGCTTTACAAACACACCTCTGAAATCCAAGTGCCTGGACCTGCATGAGAAAAATCCATGTCTGTGTAATACACTGAACAAGCATGTTCAGCAGCACCAGCTGCTGCCATTTCGCATTTTGTACAGTCAGCTTTATGCCAGATCCTTTAAGCCCTTCTTCCACTTCTACATGGAAGTCACAAGACAAGTATGATAGTTGTGACTGTCTTAGGATTTCCTGAACTGCTGGCTGCTCTACACAGCTGACATGAACACTTGAGCTGCAGGTTGTCCCACACAACACACTGCACATCTTACCACCCCAGATCTACAACAGAGCCCCAGAACGTGTTTTCTTTCTAGCAGGGTAGTACTTACACAGTACTGCTGTTTGACACACAAACATCCTTTCACTCACTGGAGACAGCTTCTATTTAACTTACAGCATCCATCAAGTTTAAATTTGGATAATGAGTTTTAAGCACCAATTAGGAAAACCCCAAATCACCAGGCAGCTCAAGCATCCTCTTCAGCAGTCATGAGTGGTGAAAATCAAATGTCTTCAGAAGGACCATGTAAACATAACCAAGTTCACACAACACTTCTCACTGAGGCCTGGTTTCCCTAATGAAGGCACCATCCTCACATGCAGTTAGAGTTCAGGCATGACTCATCTGGAGCTTTTCAGAGAAACCAGCACAGACACCAGCCCTGTGCATCTGACTCTCCCCTTCGCTCCACCAGTTCCTATAGCAACATCAGGACTCTAGCTTCACAGCATGGACAAGATATAACATATTACAAGGAGGCTGATATTCAGTCCAACAGAAACACAATCTGAACTACTTGTTAAATCAGGGACTACTTTAAGTATCACTTTAAACACAGTTAAATATTCTTAAAAATTAGAGGGGCATTGAATTACTCAAGAGGCACTATGGAGCTGCAAAAAGTCTGCCCCAAGAAAGCCTCCAACTTGGAAAAGCCGATGTTGCTTACTGCACTGCACAAGGCTGGCTACTGCCTCCTCTCTCCCTCTTTCTTAAAAAGAGGAGAGCTAGAATGTCCTGTAGGTCCCTCAGACTGGAGAACTGAACCCTTCCTACCTGCCTATGTGGAAGCAGCTCCACAATTCTAGCTTTTCACAGCACTGTAACAGTTGTTTTATGAAAGACGATAACCCAAAGGACTGCCAGAGCAGCATGACAACTTTGCCCTCCCTATGCACAGGCAAGATCAGTACCCCAGGTGAGAGCGTTTAATCAAGTTAGGAGAGGGCTGCAGCCA
>NW_010416877.1:0-260 GCF_000710305.1 Buceros rhinoceros silvestris | reverse complement strand
ACCCGGGAGCACTCACAGCCCCCACAAGCCTCTCAAAAGTGGTAGCACACAGCCCCATGCCGACATTACAGGCCCTGCTCTTCCGGCTGAGGTGGAGTTCGGGACTTTACAAGGCTTTCCAGCACAAGGGAGAGCTTGCGGCCGCTCCAGCTCTGTGAGCGCTGAGCCTCGGGGCGGGAGGGAGGCACCTCGCAGCCTTCCTACGGCCAGGGAGAGAGAACAAGCGTGGGGAAGGGGACGGGGGGCAGCCGCACCTTTCC
>NW_010416876.1:0-4553 GCF_000710305.1 Buceros rhinoceros silvestris | reverse complement strand
CCTGCTCTTCCTCATTTCATTATTTAATACATCACAAGGATCTTTCCCTGCACAATAGAGGTCGAATGAATGAAAGCAGAGGATCCTCATGCATCCCCCATGCCCACGCTGCAGCTCTGCTCGCAGTGGCTCCATCCCTCCTGACCACACTACATATACTGTAGATGGACACTTTGCTGCTTCTCAGTAGAATGCCATCGTTCTGTGAATGAGAATAATGTTCCTTCAGACCTGGTTTTGTAAAGCAAACCTATATCCATAGGAGCAATTAGTCCCCCGCTGTGAGTTTAGACACGGCAGCTATACTGCAGCTGCTCTCTGTTGCCAGCACTAAATTTTCCTCAGTAGTGGATCAACGTGTTTAAACACTTTGATCTTCTTTATCTCAGTGACGGGATTTGAAAGCCTCCTGGATGAACAAGTTCTCTTTCGGGTGCAACTCCATTTCATCCACCATTTCAGTGCTGACCTGAAACTTTTCTGCTTTATTTACTGGAGAGGCGTCGTCTTTTGAAATGGCTTCTCACATCCTCTCAGAAAGAACTTTTTTTTTTAACCCCCTAAATTGAGCTTAAGTAACGGTACTTTGCTTTATTTACTGGAGAGGCGTCGTCTTTTGAAATGGCTTCTCACATCCTCTCAGAAAGAACTTTTTTTTTTAACCCCCTAACATTGAGCTTAAGTAACGGTACTTCAAACAGGAGATAAGAGGCTCAAAGGGCACTCAGTCTTATACACAGCAATTCAGAATCATCTTAATCTCTGTCACGCACTTTCTGATTTTCTTTTTAATCTCCAACAGCACAGTGTGCACCAAACACAGCTGAGAACTTGCTATTTAAGCTGTCTTATTACTGTTACGCTACAAAAGCTTAACTAATGTTTAGAATATATGAGCACAAATAAACTGAAGCAAGGGAATGCACGCCTCAGATGAGGGTACAGTTAGGTAGATGGTTGGACATAAGAAATAGTGTCACCATCCTCTTTCTGATGGGTTGAAGCTTACTCTCTTTTCTCACTTCTCAGGGAGCCACAAGTGAACTATTAGCTGAGCAAAAAAAAGCGTGGGGTGACTATCAAGCTTATTTCTCCAACCACTGCAGGATTCCTGATTTTCTGACCCAAAGTAACCCTCTGCCCCTTGGAACACCATGGGATTGGTACAGTTGCAAATGGGGAATCCAACTCACATCTCATTAATGAAATTACTTTTCCAAGCTTTGGACTGTAGATTGGTTTAACCCCAAACTGACCTAACTTACTCTCATGTAAAATGTTACTTCCTGTGATCAAGGCACGAGAGTTACACTGCTGGTAAAGCAGGTAGGAGGAGATGAAGGGGAGACCTTATTGCAGCCTTTCAGTACTTAAAGTGGCCTATGAGAAGGATGGGGACAGACTTTTTAATAGGACTGTAACAATAGGACAAGGAGTGATGGTTTAAACTAAAAGAGGAGAGATTAACACTAGAGTGAAGAAGAAAATGTTTATACTGAGGGTGGTAAGACACTGGCTTAGCTTGCCCAGAGAGGTGGGAGAAGCCCCATTCCTGGAACCATTCCAAGTCGGGTTGGACGGGGCTCTGAGCAATCTGCTATAGATGAAGATGTCCCTGCTCCGTGCAGGGGGTTGGACTAGATGACCTTTGAAGTTCCCTTCAACCCAAACCCTTCTGTGATCCTATAAAGAGCTCAGAGAGTTTAATTGATATGACAACTTTCTGGATGTTAGGACCAAATTAAGAGAGCTACGCTCTTACCAAATTACTTGCTCGGAAACGCAGACAAGGCATTTTCCCTCACTCCAGTACTTGATGCTGGCAGCAACACAGAGCTCTAGAATATACAGCATAATTAGAGACCTTTTTTTCACAAAGGTTTTCTCTCTAGGCATGATTTTAATACCACAGACAGTCAGAAGAGTTGATGGAGAGACAGATAGCTGAGTCAAAACTCAGGTGAAGATTATTTCTGCTGTGGTTTGAGTGCTCCCATCCTGCACAGGGCGGTTTTATTACACAGGTGGATGGAATGTGCTCTGCTCTATTTTCAAGGGAGCCACACAAGCCCAGCATAAATCAGTCAGCAAGTTCCTTGAACCAAACATATTAGGAATGCAAGTGAGAGGAATTCCAAAATGAAGCATGTTTAGACAAAGAGGCAATTATGGAATGGAGAGAAAAGAAGTGCAAATATTTCAGCTGGAACCGGGGATGGAGCACAGTAGCTCAAGGAGATGGAAAGTCTGATTCTGTATTTATATAGCTTCATAAATGGGGTGGTTTTGATCTCCTGAATATGATATAGTAATATCTATTGGAAGTGACTATCACAGACTGGTTCCCAAAGAGAATTTTGGAGACTGATCTTCTACTATCCACACAGATCAGAAAGCCAGATTCTCATGTACAAAGGGTCTGTCCAGGTGTGCTGTTATGGATGTTGGTGGAGTTATGTAGGACAATGCAGACCAGAGTCAGATGATACCGAATTATCTTGAGTTTTCACTGCAGAAAACAGACGGGTTTGTATGACTGCGTGCTGCAAGTTTGACCATAAAAATGCATTCCCAGTGGGTCAGCACCTGTTTAGATAAATGGTTCACTTGAAATACACAGTGCAGCAGAGCTTGCACGTTTATCCATATGGCACTAACATGAACTGCCAGCTGTGGCCAGTCGTCCAATATGTTCTCTCTCCATCTATGACATATGAAACCATATGGAATCATCTATCCATTAGGAAGAGATCATTTTCAGACAGGAAGGTTTTCTGACACAATTATTAGCTGTGCCGTTCTTGACCAGGAACAGGCTGAAATAGGCAGGAAACGAAAAGGGGCTTATGTCGTCTTAAAGAGTCATGTGAGGAATTTTCTGGTTTTAAATCATCTCTCAAGCTGGCTCTTTTTATTTTTATTTTCTTTTAAAGAAGTGTGCCTTTTATCTCTCAGCTTAATGTCATTCTGCTGCATGAGTTGCTTTTCTCTCTCCTTGTTTCTGTGATGAGTGATCATGGCGCATGAGGGCTACTGGTTTCCCCTGCGTTTGGGTTTGATTAGGGTCACCAGACAGGTACGTGACTTTCTAGAAACAATCATTTTTAGGAGTAACTGCTGCAAACTCAATTTGCAAAAAAGTGATCCCAGAACTGGGACGCAACTGTATTTCCTTCCCAAGTGACTTTCTCCTTGCATACACTGTGAGCAAAAGCTAAACATTGTGTATCAGCATAAAATCAAAGGAAAACAGTGACAAAACAGAGTCACTGGCTGAATTCAATAATATTTTTATTGAGACAGAAAATCCAATTAGGGCAGTTTGTCTGCTCTCAATCTGGAATAACACAATTATTCTTGATTTGCACCAATGCAAATGAGATGAGAATCTGCCCCCAGAATGCTTGCTAGCTATGCTCATTGACATGATCAGAGGTACAGTGTTCTCTGTAATCAGCCCTGGTTTACCTCTAATGGATATAAGCAGAGACAAGAGCCTCAGGCATTTCAGGCTCTGTAGTGAATAGCTGATCTCTGCCTGCCTGTGGAGTATGCAGATTATGAACTGAAAATCTCAGAAACTTGTTTCGGAAATGATTTGGTCTCCAAATGAATCTGAAATCTGGAAATGTTTCTTAACTCAGAGTTACTGGACCTCTCCCCTGACATGATTGTACCTCACCTCATCCAGCAGAAAAACTTCGCAGTCAAATCAGCATGAGAAGAAAATCAGCTCTGACCTGTGGTGTAGTATGGCCTCTCCATGGAAGAGAAAGATTGCATAATGACTGTTAATATTAAAAATAAATTTGAAGTAAGAAGCTCTTTGATCTAGCAGCCTGGTACTTGATTTGTATTCTTAGACACTACTGGTTCTAGATAGACCAATCAGAGACATCAGGTCAAAACCCAATTGTGTAAAGTGCAGACTCGATAGATGACGTCAAAAACAGGTGAAATTTTGTGATGAGATCAGTTACTGTCTTCTGTTTAACAGCAATGGCCCATCTCCAGTCCTTTTCTTCCCCGTCTCTTTATAGGAGCAGAGGCAATCTGGATCCGGATGACCAGTTTTGTGTGGTTCTGCTGACACTGACATATCATGTATTCTGGAAAAGGAAGCTCAACAACTGCTTGTGGTGCCACAACAGCCCACAGTTAGGGCAGTAAATGGGAAGCCAGGAAAAAGACTTTTTTTTTTTTTAAGTAATCTTCATAACAGAAGGTGGGGCTCTGCAAATGTCCAGCTATTTGGGTGTGTTCTCCATGCCCGAATAATGGTATTCACACAGTACTTCCTTTCTTGTCTTAGTCATAGGCCTGAAAGTGTCCAGTGTCCACAGTGATGGTTATCAGAGTATTAGTGAGAGAACACCAACCAGGGACCTTTGCAAGCAGACTAGGAGTTACTCACATCATAACAGGGCAATTTAATGCTTAGAAAGTGGAGGTTTCTGACAACTTTTTTCCTGGCTAGATGGCCGTATGCAGAAGGTGACCATGACAGACACAGTAAGCGAGAATTCATGTAATACACTTGTCGCGGTTTGAGA
>NW_010416875.1:0-2009 GCF_000710305.1 Buceros rhinoceros silvestris | reverse complement strand
TTTCTCCAAGAGATGTGTGACAGCCTGAAGAACTAGGCTCAGAATAACCCCTTTGAGCTGGTGCAGAAGGTGTGCTCTTCTCTTCTGCAATGACTGTGCCCATCCCCAGCACGAAAGCATGGAAGTTGGAGGAGGTGGAGGATAGAGCTGTTTCCTCCTCAGCCTGTTAAGACTTCTTCTAGAATGACTTTTCCTCTGAGGCCTCCTAGATTGGAAATGAGCTGGTGCTTCAATGCCCCATCTCTTTGAAGACTCATCTCTAGGAGGCTGATGGACTTGTAGCGATGTGGGAGAGCTGTTTAAGATGGTTTCTGGAGTGAGAAGAACAATGAAGATGGAAGTGTGACAAAAATGGTATGTTAAGCATCTGGGAAGTTCTACAAGTTCCTGCAAAGGTACCAGTGAATGGGGATTTTGATGACTTTTCTCCAAGAGATGTGTGACAGCCTGAAGAACTAGGCTCAGAATAACCCCTTGAAGCTGGTGCAGAAGGTGTGCTCTTCTCTTCTGCAATGACTGTGCCCATCCCCAGCATGAAAGCATGAAAGCTGGGGGAGGTGGAGGATAGAGCCGTTTTCTTCTCAGCCTGTTAAGATTTTTCTAGAACGACTTTTCTTCTGAGGCCTCCTAGATTGGAAATGTGCTGTTGCTTCAATCACTGGTGCCTGGTGCTATTCTCCCATGACAAAATTGTTGTCTGGCAGAAGATCAAGCTTTTCATGTCCTTTTGGGATGAGCAGCTCGACTGCCTGGGTCGTACTGGTCTGGGGACAGCCATCCACTGGTTGTTCTTTACTGGCGTCTCCGTTCTGGGGGAATGCTGAGAAGGAAGGGGTCCTGGTGCAACTGGGACCCGTGGCTGAGAGAAAAACCCATCTCCTCTGTAACAGTGAAAACCAAGAATCCTCTGCCCTAAAGCAGTAGAGGTGCTGGTTTTTCTGGAGGGCCCCTGGCACTGAGAGGTTACTGCTTCTACAGAAGATGTTTGCTGAAGCTCAACCACTCATCAGCACAAGCAGGGCAAAACACATCGTAAAAGTTACTGAGGAACCTTCAGCTTAGACATCGATACACACAATGGCTTTGAACACATTCAGTGAAAAAGGCCTCAACTGAGCACACTTTGTAGGTGAGAAGGTAAAGCTGGCTACAGAGGAAATGGAAAGAGAGGAAGAAATTGAGAGAAAAATAATGACTTTCACGAGTATTTTCCCAACTCACCCCAAACGGGATCTTGATTCCTATCTGCAACACAAAACTCCCCCCCTGCGACCTGATTCCTACCTGCAACACAAAATTCCACCCCTGTGATCACAGAAGTCAAGAATCTCACTCAGAGCGTGACCCACCTGAGGCAGCTTCTTGTGTGCACAGTTCACTCCTCCAACGAAAATGATGTTGGGCATCAAAGGTCTTGGATAATCTAACACAAAATCTAACCTCATGAGCCAAACAGAACCCTGGCTTAAGAGATCCAGCACAGTCACGTCCCGCTGGAGGAACTCGGAAGCCAGTTTTGAATATGGTTGATAGAAGAAATCACAGAGAAAATAATTTGGGATGTCAAAGATCAGATTCTTCACTCGCTGGAGAAAATTCATGTGGTCTGTGAGGTCTGTAAATCCCGTGGGGATATAAGAAAGAGGATTAGGACACTGTGTGGCTTCAGAATCTAAACCACATGGTAGTCCTCTTGCAAAGAACACAGAAGGAACTGAAAGATGCTCTGCCAGTATCTGCCCACAGGGCAGTACAGGGTCCGTAAAGACAGCGTCAAACTTGCTCTCCTCAAGATATCTGACAAGCTCCTTGTTGTACAGCAAGGATGCACAGGCTGAGAGGTAAAACTCAGAGAATCTTTTCAAACTTCGGTATACTTTCAGAAATCTTTCCAGAAAAGGTCCTTCTTCAAATACATCTTGTAAAAATATCTGGAAATTTTATTCCATCTCTTCCAGTGTGAAAGGTATTGGGTACGTTTTCAAAACAAAATTCTCTGATGGTTTTAT
>NW_010416874.1:0-7871 GCF_000710305.1 Buceros rhinoceros silvestris | reverse complement strand
GTGGAGCCCGTGAGGGCGGAGCTGGGGGCTCAAAAGGTCCGGGGCAGGCGCAGGCGTAGAGTAGGGCAGGAGCTGGAGCAGAGCTAGTTTTTTTTTTTCGGGGGGATGAGTTGGTGATAGTGGACACAGCAGATCCCTGGTGTCGTGTCTGGCCGCCTTGGCTGGGAGCTGCTGGGGCTCATCACCTGTGCTGCTGCTCCGTGAAGCTCTGGGTTGAGTGGGGGTTTGGGGAGCTGTGTTTGAAAGGGGTCTGTGGGGAATGCAGTGTGGATGAGTGTGGATCTGGCAGAGGCTGTCGGTACTGTTATCCCTCTGTTGTTTCCTTTTCCTTGTAGCTGGCTCTCATCTAAGAGTGCAGCATTCCTGAGGTGCCCCAGCCTTGGCTGGTGTTGATGAGAGCAGGATTTCAGGTCTGTGTCCTGCCTATCCCTGTCCCCATCCATAGTCCTGAGCTCTGTCTTTTCTCCTCCCCACTGCGGGGGCGGAGGTATGAGCAGGGTCTTGATGGCAGAGTGGGACTGCTCCAGCAGTACAGGTACGGGGAGGAGTGGGCTGGAGGTTGGTGAGTGCAGAGGGAGGGATGGGGGAAGCTCTTCTGGGGTGCCCTATGGATCCCACTGCTTCCTCTGCTTCCCATGTGCTAGTGCAGGCTGTGCCCAAGCAGGGCTCTGCCTGGGCCCTGGTAGCTGTGGGCTCTGCTGACCTATGGTCTCCCTCCCATTGGTATGGGGATGCTGCCCGATGTCTGTTCAGTGTTGGGGGGGCTTTTTTGGGTTTCCTGGCTGGTTCCTTGTTGACTGTGTGTGTGCCAGGACCTGGTATGGCTGCAACTACAGCAGCCCTGAATGTGTTCAGGTTGATGAGAGCTCAGTGTTCCTGTGGTGGGTGACTCTTTGCTGGATATTTTTTCCTCTTTTCCAAGTGTGTGTTCCCCTTTTTGTCTTTCTTATTCTCATCACCCCTTTTTTTTTTTGCACCCCTAAGTGTCTTCCCTCTATTCCCCTATTTGGCTTCCCTCTGTTCTCCCCTGTTTTCCTCATCCTTTTTCTCCTCTCTCTTGGTGTTTCCCTGCTTTGCCTTTGTCCTGTCCCTTATCTTCGTCTTTCTCCTTGTCCTTTTTTTCCTCCTTTTGCTCCTATCTTTCTCCTTTCTCTCTCCATTCTAATCCTCTTCCCCTGCCCTTGTTTCCTCTTTTCTCTGTGCTTTTTCTTTTCATTGCCTCCCCCCTTATCCTTATTTCTGTTTCTCTCCCCCTGCCCTGGTTGATGTTTTGTTTTTTTTTTTTCCAAGTTCTCCCCAGCCCATTTTCCATGGTTGGGTTTGAGTCAAAGGAGGGAAAAGGGGAAGAAACCTGATTCTGCTCTTAGTGGTCCTGGTATTGTCTGGTTCATTCTTCCCCCTGTCTCCCCCTGCATCCTCCCCTTTTGCCTCTGTCAGAGGTGTTTGGGATGTTGCGGCTTAGCCCAGGGAAGGGCCAGGGGCACCAGGTGTCCTGAGTCTGGCTGGGTTGGGGGCAGGTGGAGGATTAGAGGGTTGGTGGGTGGCTAGGTTGGGGTGCAGGAGCGTGTGGGGGCCACAGACTCATGGCCTGTTCCCTTATCTTCTGCTGGTGGCTGATCCTTGTCCTGTCCTGCAGCCTGTAGAGTCTTTGTCCCTGATAAAGAGGAATCTGGTGACTGCAGGAACATCCTAGCTGGCCAAAGTGGTCGTAGTCGAGGACAGATTTGGCCCCTGGGTGTCTGAAAGCTAAGTTGAGGGGCTGGAAGGAGGGGACAGGAGTGGGAATTGCAGGGAGGGTTTTTCAGATCAGCATAGCAGAGAAGGCTGTCCCAGAACGGTCCCCTTCGGTTGGGCAAAGGATGTGAGTTACTCGTCAGCGCAAGGCCAGCGTGGGCTGGGCAGCAAAAGCCTGTGTTTGTTGTTGTGTCGTTTGTGCAGTCTGTCTTCTGTGTCTTGGAGCTTCCTGGATCTTGATGTCCTCCTTGCTCTTTGTGCTTGAGGGGCACAGCAGGTGCCTCAGGCACCATCCCTTGGATCTCAAATGCTCATCAGCACCCTGCCTACTCGGTGCTGCTTCTCCTGTGTAACCATCTTGGGGTGTGGATAGGTCTTGTGTCTTGGAAGTTTTTGGTTGGTTCTTTTTCACATCATTGTTCCAGGCTGCATCAGCAGCTCTGTTCTCTCACTGTTCATTTTCACAGGCTGGGACTTCTTCCCTGCATCTATCTGTCCTTAGGCCTTGACACCAGGCTTCTTGCACATCCATCATCTTGGTTCTGACAGGAACTTCTTGTGATGGGCCATTGTATTTGACTCTTTTCTGGGGCTCTTTGGCCCCATAGGTGGTCTTGTCTGACAGCATCTCTGGCCCAGGAGTCCTTCTTGCTAACAGTTTTACTATGGCCAGGACCAGCAGAGCTTTATGGTGGTGTGGTCGCCTGTTGATCTGCCCATAGTCTTTTGGCAAAGCTTGTACAGTCCGTCTCTGGCCAAGAGCTCTAGACAGCTGCCACAGTTGTTATCATGGTGTTTGGTGGTTGCCAGAGGTGGGACTGTGGCCTTCTGGGAGTAGCAGTGGAGCAGGTTGAGTCATGAATGTGCATTAGCTCATACACATGGGGCTCAGGAGCTGCGTGGGGGTGCTTTCTGTGGTTTTTGTGGAGTTTTTTAGCCCTAATGAGGAAGGGGCAGAGGCAGAGAGAAATCTTGGGGTGGCAAAGGTCTCCTGCCAGCGCTGGAAGCTGTGGTGAGTGCCGTGTTCTCTGGCCTCTTGGCCTTTGCCTCCTGGCTTGCTCTCTCTCTTCAGCTGGTCATTGTTCGCTCTGTCTGCATGAGGGAAGAGGTTCAGGAATAGTCAAGGATCAGCTGCATATGGAGTAGAAAGTCTGCTTAGATGCAGCTCTTTCTCTTTTTTTTTTTTCTTCCACTCAGCGATTTTGTAGTGAGTGTTCAGGGGTGGTGAGATGGTTTAACAACATGCAGTCTTTCCCTTTTCTTGGGCCATTGCCCTCTCCTGGAATTCCTGACTGTCTTGAAGATGGAACTTCACTCTTTTCCCTAGCTGGGCTGTTTCCTGTGTAAACAACTGCCCTCACCTCTCCTAATAGGACTAATGGTGAGATGATCTAGCTATAGATGACAGAAAATGTAAGCAGTCCTGACTTAAGATAATTCATAACTGGTGAAAAGCAAATTAATCTACTGGTCATGAGTCTCCCACAAGGTAGCAGAATTTTGAACAGCTGTTACATTTTACAATCACACTTTGAATAAAGGCTGCTTGATCTGAGGATTTCTTGTTCCAGTGCAAATAACTTGTTCCTCCCGTCCCAGGATGGCTTTTCTAGACTAGCATAACACATTTCTCTTCCCATAAGAGTGAATCATTTGGGTTTATGATTTTCAAGGTACAAACTAAGAATACTCGCCCCTAAAACCACAGAGGTAGTTGTTTAGAGAAGACTTCTTATAACTGGGTGTACCAGGACCTCATGGTCAGTAGATGAGATATGTTTACTTCTCTGCAGTTTCCTGATACATGGCCAGAAATCCATGAAATGGATTTCTCATGTGCCTCATTCCTAAATTTGACTTATATATGCAAATAGTTTTTGTCTTTTAAAAGGTACTTAGTATAAAACACAAATATACAAATTGTGTGAGCAAAGGGGGGGGGAGCTACAGAAATTATGTGGAAAAACACTGGGGTCCCTTAGAGCAAACCAAGACTTAACTAAGATTTATGCACCAAGTATTGTGGTATGAAACATTTGTCGATAATATTGACATGTATATAAAAGCTTATCTGTTAAAAATTGATCAGTTTGGCTATCCAGAGAACCTTACTCCTCTTTACTAAGTCAGACTCTGAGCAGACTTGTGCTGTTTTAAATAAAGATGTCAGGAACTAAAATGAGCTATACTGGTGTGAAATGACACTAAATTAGCTTAGATTTATTATTAAGCATAAAATGCTCATCACAGCATGACAAACAATAGCCTATCTGGAGGAGGTTTGGCCAAAAAAAAATTGGAGGCAGCAAAACTATTTGATAGTTGTAGCTCATTTACAAATATTCATGGAAACATGTTTTGCACTATATATTAAATTTCAGGCATTTATCTCTTGAATAATTGCTAGGCTATGGGGAAACACCGAAGAGATTGAAGTTCTAGACTTTTTCCTTTCTTTGACTGTCTTCATTTCCATTTTCACATGTTCCAGAAAGCACATCCAGGGGACCAAAATATGTTCTCAGATGGCCTCACGAAGCATCAGATGCCTGAAGAAGGCAGGTAGGGGTGAATTGCACAGAGACTAACCAGGCTTTGACATGGTAGGGAAGTTTTCACTGTAAGCAGATTTAGTTTCCTAACTTTGTGCAGGTACTAGTAAATCTCTCAGCATAGACTAATATGCTATTACAGCAAGTGCTGCCAAGACTCAGAAATTCTCCAGCTAATTCTGGCTGGTTCCCCACTGTACCACCTTCCCATGGAACAAAATCTTACTGAAAATCTTGCTGAATTCCCTTAAAATAGCAAATGAACTTTGAATTCATTGAGGGAAATGAATTCCAACCAATGAAAGGCAGGCTACCGAGTCTTCCTAAGGGTTACTCTTCATTTAACATAGAAAGACTTAATAAAACATCTTCTAGCCTCTTCCAAGAAGGTAGATAAATATAGCATTTCTGTGTAGTTAAAGCAGTGGGGTTGTTGTGGACCAATAGGTTGACAATGTAAACATTGTAAAGCAGTGTACAGTAAGCAGTGTACTATGGCTTGGAAGAGGAGACTTCACCACTGCTCTTTTTAAGGTGAAGTAAGCAGAGACCAGCAGGTACAGTAAGGCTCCCAGTGATGAGATTACCACTTGTAACAGGATTGAGATAATTAAAACCTGACCTGCCAGGAGATTCAGCTACTGAAAGTGTAGCTTCCTCGTTTACCTTGCTGATAAAGCTTCCATGTTGAAAGATTTGGGTGCCAGTAGTTTGTGGGCTTGCAAAGCTAGGTTGTATCAGGTGGAATAACTGCTGTTGTATCACTAGCAGAGAAAAGGCTGTGTGTGCTTTCTGGCTTTGCTGACAGCAGCTGTGATAGCATGCCAAAGCTACCATAAAGGTAATAATGATTGGGAAAGGGTTTCTGTATCTGCCAATCAACAGGAATACAGATAAAAGGTTTGTCTACATAACTACTAATGATTAATTTTTAAAAACCCTCTAATATGTCTTGTATTGCCTGTACCTGTAACACCTCTTTGTAGAAAGTTTAAAATGAAGCTCAAATCTTTGCTGTTCTTCGTGGGTTTTTTTTTCAGAATATTTCAATGTATTTATTTTTAACGTATTTGCTCCATTTTACACTTCTTGCTCTTAACACTTTTTAAAAATTTCCTCTGAATAAGACTGAAGAAAAATTGTGTCAATGTCTGTTTCGCACAGATTTATTTCTGGGGGAGAGGGGGAAATCAACTCCACACTGCTCTCCTTCAGATGTTCCATAATGACAAAAAGGCAAAACCTTCAAAAGATGCTTTGGAAAAAATTAGCTAGTCTTTAGCTTTCAAAAGATCACACAATGGACACTTTATATAGAAAAGTATATTGAATAAATGTATGCATAATTAACATCTCAAGTACAAGGTGGATATTTGTGATGTATGTTGGATGAATCTATGGTTTTATCTATGTTATATGTAAATGTATGCATAATTAACATCTCAAGTACAAGGTGGATATTTGCGATGTATGTTGGATGAATCTATGGTTTTATCCATGTTATATATCTTGTGGTAGAAGCTCATAAAAGTCCACAACATTGTTAGTCACTTGATAAAGACTAAAACCATCAGTTGGCCAGAGCTGAGGAAAGCAACTAAAACATTCCATGGTACTGAATAAGATATTTCACAACAACTTTCAGCAAATCTGTAGCATGGGAACAAACTCCTTAGAGGACAACTTTCTTAGAATACTTGATCACATATAATGGGGGAAAATGTGTATGTAATTTAAAACACCAGATTTAGCACTAGCAAGATTTTCAGGCAGTCTTATATAAGTAAGCCTCTGCACAAGTTTGGCTGTAACTTCAATGCCATTTTGGAGGGTCGTCTGGTATTGCAGCCTTCCCCATCACGTGTCCATGGTACCAGCAGGAAGCCATGCAGTCTCCTTTGCTGCTGCTGTGTATTTACCCTAACTTTCAGTCTCTGACTGTAAGACCCTCAGCTGTGTTAAGAGATACCATCTTTGAGTAGATATCAATACTTATTTTCAGTCTAATCATTTACTCTTTATGCTGCTTTATTTTTTGTTCTTTCACTTGAGAAAAGAGAACACAAGGAGTTGTCTTTGCATTGCGTTTTTCACACGTTAGCTTTGTGACTGCTTGGCAAACATTTCTTTGCTAGAAGGAGAGTAGGAGAATAGCTAGACTGGGTTTACAATAAAAGTTTAGGGAAACATTGCAGAATCTATGCATTTGGGGCAATCTTCAACTGGTCCTGTGCCACATAGTGGCATTCTCTGGCCCAGGAAGCAACTTGCTTTAAGAATTGCATGGTGGAAATTCCATATTTCCCACTACCAGGGGACGGATTGCTGTGTCCCAGTCTGAGAGCATATTATAAACAATATCACACAGTCTGAACTCGGAAGCACAGTTTGGTTAAAACCGTAGAAGAAGAAAAGAAACACTGACTAACATTTCTGAATTTGTGGGTCAAGCTGTAGAGGAAACTTCCAGCCAAAAACTGATGAGGTTTTGAAATGAATGATGGGGACAGTCTGTATCTTGCATTTGCAGGACTGTACAAAAGGTTAGAAGAGAAATAGAAAGCAGTTGCCAGATTTTTAAAACAGGCTGGTGAGTTCTGGTTTTGATGGCAGCACTGACAGGTCTCCCCAGTTCCTTGGTGTTAAGAACCACACAAACATTCAGGAGTGAAAGTATGTTCCCGCACACTCCACCACAGATGGTTTGCTGAAATGGCAGAACGAACTGACACTAGACTCAGAAGCAGGTTTTATGATGCCAAGAACGGTAAATGTCTGCTAAAAAGTAACTTCAAAAAGAAAAAAAAAAGGCACAGGTTACAGATCTCAGCTCATTTATATGACAAATGTGTGGGATGATCCTATGGCAGTAGCTGGAAGGTATGGCAGGAGAGGGCAGGGCTGCCACTTTTCCCAAGCATCTGCTGTAACTCTTGATGCAGGTGAGTGCTGAGCTGGACAGACCTCTGGTCTGACTCACCCAGGGCTCCTCCTGTCTTCAAAAATGAACAAACAAAAAGGACATGTGAATTGAGCACTCTGGTTTGCCCTGCATTTTAGATGGAGCTACATAAACAATTTTTTTAAAAAAAAAGAAACTATTCTTTTACCTCTAAACCTTTTCCAGGTCTAATCAGGTGTATTTCGTGTGCCCTGCATTTTAGACGGAACTACATAAACAATTTTTTTTTAAAAAAAGAAACTATTCTTTTACCTCTAAACCTTTTCCAGGTCTAATCAGGTGTATTTCACAGGATGAAATTAAGACAATGTGAAAGCACCCTAGGTGTGCAGAACGGAAACACTGACAGGCTTTTAGCTATAGATGCGCTAGCAACCCAGCTCAAATGTATTGTCATTAACTAAGCTGTTGAAACAGAAAGCAAGGAGAAAAATTAGCTCAGGTTCAGTGGTTACTTGTTGCAAATTTGTAAATAAGCTCTCTACTGTAGAGATATGTACAATAATGCTTCTGTTAAAAGTTATATGGAAAAGTTCTCAGCAAGCTAATTTTACTCTCTTAACAAGCATGGTTTCAAGCTATGCTTGTTAACCATCCACCCACTTTCTTTTCCTTCACCACCT
>NW_010416873.1:0-19169 GCF_000710305.1 Buceros rhinoceros silvestris | reverse complement strand
AGACAGTACAGTGGCTTTGCAGACACTGATCTTTGTAGTTTTCTTTAGGTGTTTATTGCACCAGACTCTTTTATGTTTGAAATATGTAGATGTACAAAGTACTGTATTAGTTACAGTAATTTATAATGCAGTCTTGTAGGCATAATTTTAGATGCTACCTCCATAAATGGTTTTTCAGGAATATGTCTGCTTTAATCTGTAACAGTTATTCAAATTATCTAAGGTTAGCAGGCCCAGATGACAAGTTCTTACAGGTTGTGTGATTATGATTTTCTGACTACAAATGGATGAATTTGGACAAAGTGTTACAGATACAGAGAGGATAATGCCTTGTTTTGTTTTCCCTTTTTTTGGACAAAAAGGTATTTTACCCTGGCCTCTTTTCTTTTTTACTGAAATTAATGATGCAGCAGAACACAAATTAAGAGTAGGACTAATTCTGTATGTAAGTCTTTCTGTGATCAAGTGTGTAATTGGATTATGGTCTTCAGTTAAGTATTTTTGCTACTTCTCTTTGGTAAGAAGTACACTCTGTCTCCATGTTTCAGTTCCTCTCTCTGTCACTCCACTAAATGGGTCAAATGACTTGCCTTGTGTAACTTGAGGCTAACTTCCAATGCCACTGGGCATTTATTCTGTAATCACAAGCATGAATCAACAATGAATTGAATTTATGGAGGTGATTGAAAAGTGTCATGGAGATTTGTTTTATCTTTAGAATGTGGAAATTTAGACTATAAGGTTAAGTGAAAAGATCCCAGATTCCTCTTTTGTAGCCTCCATTATTAGGCCTGATGTTACTGTAAAATATGTGTTCTGAAAGAGTTAAGGGAAAAATGCCTGCTTTTGCTTCTCCCCCAGATATCTTAGTCACTTACTACTTCCAATTATAAGTAACCTCTTTTTTGAGTTAGTCATCCATTATTGCCATCTGCAGACATTGACAATTTTAGTACTTAAATGGAAAAAAAAAACCCCAACCAAACAAATGAGTGAACATTTCCCCCCTGAAATTACTTTTTAAAATGCTCATAATGTATGAAGAAATTGACACATGGTACATCCTGAGACAAAACTTTCAGACACCCAGGATTTGCTGTGTGGAGATCACTGTGAGGCAGGGTCCTTTCTGTCCTTGCCAGCCAGATTTTTAATGATACGTGTTTCTTGTGAGGTATTTTATTGTGTTATAAAGAATGGAGGGAGAGAGTATCAGTGAAGATGTCATCTATTTAAACAACTACTACGTTTTTATGAAGGTTTCAAAGTTATTTTGGTTGTCCCTTATGCATAGTTCAATCTCCAAAAGGAATTCTCGGTGAACTGTGGAGAGGAACCAAATTCAAGCCTATAGGTATGACTAGGAGGCTGCAGTAGTTAACATCTTGCACAGAAGGACTTTTTCTTCCCTTTTTTACTGTACATAACACACATCCATATAGTGTTTGGAAACTGCTGCAGAAAGCAGTAAGAGCCTATGAAAGGAATTTTGCTTTTTAAAAATTCCTGGGGAGAGATTTACGATATATCTGGAATGCAATTATTAAGATACGTACCCCAAAGGTAGTGGGTTTTTATTTTCTTGTTTATTTCTTGCATGGACCGTTAGCCTTTGTTTAGGCTGAATCTTTTCAGACAATATTTTCTTCCTGCAGGTTTTGAATAGTTTGTATCAACATGCAACTGAAGAGTTTTGTTGGTAACAGCCATCTCTTTGAATGCTAATTATCAATTCTGTGATAATTCTGTAAGTTCAGACATGTTTTTAAGGATGGATATTTTTTCATATAGAATCAATAAAAGATTGGTAAAGCTTTAGCTCATAGATGACTTGCTAGCGCTTGCTTTCTAACGTGCTGCTTTCTGATCTGCGTGTGGATTAGAAATGTTCTGCAGAATTTCATAGAATAATTACGTCCATGTGAAATGCTGTTGTGAATGCCTGACTCTTCAGAGCATAAAAGCCATGTAGTGGTTATTTGTGGAAACTTGTTGTGATATTTGGCACCCAACTCCCTTCCGTTGGGGGTCACTTATACACTCTCTCTGGTACAGAGGATGCAAAATGGCGTTTTATTATGTAATGAATAGAGCTATGTAGCTCTACTAAGCCTCGCCCATCGTGGGTGGTTACTGCATTCCTGTAACGTAAGCACGTAAGCACGTAATCTTCCGACCGCCCACACTGCCACCCAGTGTACCACAACAGTGTACCGCAACAGTTATTTGTTATTAATGCTAGGTTTCTACACAGATGTCTGTTTAAAAGAAAAAAACAGGTTGGTCTACCGATTCTTCTGATTTTATTTTATAGTTTTTATTAAGTCTACGACTTTGTTTCATCTGGCTGGAGCTAACTGCTTAGATCTTGGTTTTCTGTTTCAACTTCTTTACTTTGACCAACAGTCTTCCCTTACCTATAAAAGCTGACATCTGTTCCTTGTTTTAAGGAATTCTGAGGAGTGTGGTGCAAAAAGCTAGATGCAGAGGGTGCCTTCAACATTTTATGCTCAAAACGTAACTATCCCAGAGGCTGTAGTACCATTAGCATGACTGAATAAGGAAGAGTGCTTTAACTTTTGTACTATTCAGAGATGTGTTTTCTATACTTCAGACTCCAGAGAGACAGACTTGAGCATGAGACAGAATGACTATATGCAGGGATGGAAAGGTAAACTTATGTTAAGGGCATACTTAATTTCTCTTGCTAGCTGGAATATATGAAGCTTGTGTTTGTGCTACAGCAGGTGCTGAGCAAGTTGTAGTAAGGGAAACTAGTAATTGCTTACTTTTTCAGAGATTTAGATAAGCCATTGGTATTTGGCAAAAATTGGATAATGTTTTCATGGCTACTCCTTATTAAAGTGTAGATCTTAATAAACATTCAGCGTACAAGAAACATGGCAGATGGGATATAGTTTTTTATGACTGTGTTTAGTGTTTTGGTAAAAGATACTTTCAAACCTCTGTGCTTTCTGCTGCTTTTAATGGATTAAGTTACTGCACTTAATTGCTGAAAAGCTGTAAAGGTAAAAAATGGTAAGATGCCTGGGTTGGAATATCAGTAGTTTAAAGCTGCTCTTTATATTCTTGTTCTGTTTTAGTATGGTTAACATGGTATGGTCGGTATATCAAAATAAGCCAAGAACTGAAAAATTACTGTATTGGAAGAATGGGTTTTTTGTGCTTATTGCATGAGGGTATTTTTTTCCCCCTGTCTATATTGTCTCTTTCATTATAAATGAGAAAGAATTAAACTCACACAGTAAACAAGATTGCATTCGGCGTTCAGTTTTCTCTTTCATCCAGGAGAATAACTTTCCTTTTCTTCCTCCTTTGATCAAATTACTATGTTTTACTTTCTTTTCTATTGCCTGTTGTACATTGCCATTTCTTTCCTAATTCCTCTCAGCTGTTCGTTCTTCTACTACAAGTGTATGTGCTTTTGTCACTCTTAATGGTAGTCTTCATTAAGTGCTGTTTATATTGAAGCCCATTTCTGAGTCTGTCCGAGTGCAGTTTACATGGGTACCACAGGAAAAGAGTTCTGCTGAGGACCCTTGCTTTGTCTGGGTTGCTGTTTTTTAACCTGCCTTTGTGGGGTTGACAACTGGTTATTCCTTGCCCTTGATTCTGCAGAGGGCAAATGGCCCCGAGGGTGTTCTGCACAACTGTGGAATAGACTGCCTCAAAGTGTCTTGACAGTTATTAAGCTGCTCCACTCCAGGTCGGTGGAAATGCCTTTTGGGCCTTCAGCATTGTGGCTGGCTGTCCACTGTCTTTCAAGGCAAGTTTGACAAGTGTATTGGATGATACTTGAATGTGCTGCATGAAGCCTGTAGGGCTGACACTAAAGAAGGGTCTGCTAGGATAGGACCCAATACTGCTTCATGACAAGTGCGCTCTTCCAAAGGGGTGGTAATTTTCCCCTGGTGTTTTGATGTGGCTATCATTGGTGGAAGGGAAGAGAGAAAGGGAGATAGCAAACAAGCAGCAGTGTAGCTTGGCTTGAAGTTAGGTGACATAATTTGGGCTAGGATCTTCACAGTAGGATTTGAAAAGTTCCATGCTACTATTGTGATCAAAGTAGTTTTTCACAATATGTTTATCCTGTAAGATATTAAGACACAAGTTGGTATATGAAGGACTGTAGATTTCTCTGTAAAAGCAATTGAAAAGATAGGATTGTCTACTTAAGATATTACTCTCTCTAATGTCATAAGCATACTGAACTAAAGATGAATTTTGTTTTAAAAACTTCCTAATATTTAATTTATGCTAAATATTCTATTCAGCAAAGAAGTGGAAATGGCAATTCGTGTCTAACAGCAAACTTGAAACTTTTGGCTTTAGTCTGTTCAGCACAGGACTAATACGTTTTAGTAGTTTACTTGATAGAGTCTAAGGTATTTAGTGAAGAAAATAACAGGTCCTTGTAGCAAAAGAGTTTAATATTACTGTGTTGTCTCCTAATATTAGGACTGTTGTGTTCCTCCCCATTAAAAATAATCCACCTTCTGTAGGTAAAATGGTGCTGAATTTCATTAGGTTGTCTTGACTTCTACAGTCAGTTTTATCAATGAGAAGTAAAAGGGTACTGATGTGGGATTTTATCACCTGATGAGGTTTTCTGTACTTTGGAGCTTTTGGGCAAATAAGTAGTTGTATCTTAGCTTAGTTTTGGACTGAATCAGTTCTTTGAACAGGGCTGAGTGTGTGCTCAGGGACAGATGTGTATAGCAGTGTGGGAACTGCGGAACAGAAACAGAACGGGCCAGAACTGGATTGGCACAGGTACTCGTCCGAGTCCTTGATTCAGCTAGTGGAGCTCAAGATACAGATACAGACTTCACTTGTTTTGGCACCTTCAGATTCTTCACATGACACTGAGCTGGGCAGTGCAGTAATCTAAAAATTAATGAGGACTTGTCGAGACTGGCTTTGCTCTGCTATTTGGTATCGCTTAGACCTTGTAATAAATAGTGTCAGTGCAGGTGATCTGAGTATCTCACTCTATCCTCTTCTATTACACTTGAGATGCTCTGATTGTCCCCTTGTACTCAGCCCTGGTGAAAAGGTTAAAAGCAGAGATAAGAAAGAAAGAAAGAAAAATTGTGATACCTTTTGAGTTTGGGAAACTAAAACATGTTTAATAACACTAGAAAAATATACATAACCCCCCCAATGAGATATTAACAGATTTAAATGGGATTGGAAGGTTGGTATAGCAACGGTTAAAAACGGTTAAGGAAACAAAAGCGAAAGGAAAAATAATACCAAGCAGTTGTCCGAATTGCGGCGGCCATGTGGTCGACGGATTTGCGGGAGAGGAGCAGAAGTCGCAGTGGCTGGAACAAACGTTGCAGTGCTGCGTGTAAGCAGGAGCCGAGCCGATTTGGTTGTGGGTATCAGAGAAATGGTAGTGAAGGAATACAGGTTCCAGAGCACGCCAATGGCAGGAATGGCGTCGGCGGCAGTAGGGGTCCGTCCCACGTGGCGCGGGGCGGTAGCAGGCCCAGGTGCTGGTGAAAAAGGAAAAAAGGTGGTCTGGAGCTGCGGCGACGAGGTCCAGGCAGGCAGGGCTGGAGCCGGTGCAGGGACGTGTGGTACACCGACAGAGCAAAAGCCCCAAGCGAGAGAGAAAGCTGAGGGCAAAGCACGGTGCCAGTCCCTGGAAGCCCCCACCCCGAGCCAAGCGGCAAGCCTGGGCAAGTTCCCGGAAATGCGAGACCCCAAAAGCCAGCCCCAGTGCGCGGCTTTTAAAGGGGCAGGGAGCCCAACCAGTGAGATGTGCGAACATAAATGGGAGGAATACATCACGATCGGTCATTTTAAAACCAAACATCCAAATAGGAAAAACTGGGTTTTTTTCTTAACTGGGACAATCTTTAAAGTTTTTGTTTTCTTTTAAGAAAAATTAACCATGAAGTGCTGTAATCTGGGCTTAAACTACATGGGGATGTTAAAGATAAGTGATTACTGGTGAAATGTGCGTTCAGCTGGATTGTAGCACCTTCCTACTTTCTTACCTGATGGTATATTCTGGCTTCTCACTATAGATTGCTGTTTTGACAGCTACCGTTTTACTGGTCTACCAGTGTGTCTGGACCAGTAGGTGGTGTCTGGTTGACTGAAAACATGAATTTTTAAAGGCCTTTTAGTAAATACTAGAAGGAATATTCTCTGGTTCCTAGATGAAGCTTCTTTATTTTTTTTTTTCCAAAATAGGCAATATTTGCATGAGAATGTGAAAACTGTAGTTTCTGATAGAGAGCTGTAACCATCTCAGATAAAAGGTATGAAAATCCTAGTACTCAGGTTACCATACAATTAGTCACTAGAGATATACCTTTTCCATGTCTTTGTTAATCAGTGATTGGTTTCTGGGGTTGTAGAATCAAATACAGCGTTTTAGATAACTGGATGTTTTCATTATAGGATTAGGGTTTTTCAGCAATGGGAGTTAAAAGCATAGGTGCATAAGGGGAAGGAGGAAGGGAAAGATCGCCAAAACTTAGGATGGTGCGGATGCATAAGGCTTCTTCCTTCTCCATGGTGAACTTTTCAAGCCCTTGTTATCTTGTGTGGAGTCACAGAGCAATCAGTGCTAATGTACACCATCAGTTCAAATCGCAACTAAAAGTCACTTGGCATTTTGAGTTGCTCATCTGTTCTGCAAATGACATAGTAATGAAGATTACAGTTTGTTTCAGCTGTGATTAAGTCCTAAATTAATTTTTCTGAAGTGCATGGATATTAAACATTCAAAAAAGTGACGTGGGTTCAGACAGTAGAATCTCACTGAAGGTTTGGTTTTAAGGAACTTTGATGTTCATGAGATTCAAGACTGGATGTCTTAATCTCCTTCTGGTCCATGTGTACTGAATTGAAAAAAAAGTGCCTTTTTAATGGCTTGTAGTTTCTGTCCCTAAATTCTCAACAAGGAGGATGTTGGAATATAATTCATCCAGTGTATTACAAATGTGTCAATCATATTTTGTCAAGACCTAATTTGGAATAGTACTCAGGTTAAGAGTAGTCTTTTCTTCAAAAGCCTGCCTCTAGCAGTTATTTTGATTTCTGATAATGAGCCAGACTTTATTTAGAAAGTTGTAGTGGTATTCATTAATGAAATGAAGGTCGCTCCTGAGGTCATGTAGTATTTTTAAAAGCTTTAAGAACTTTGATGCTTTAAGACTTCTTCTTAGTTTTGTCAGTGGTTGTAGAGCATGCTGATCAGAAATGAAATGATCTTGTATCCTCAGCACTAAACAAAAGGGATAGCAGAATATAAAGAGTAATTTGAATGCAATTAAACTAGTGATTCTTTGCCAGAAATGGAACATTTTTTTGCTGGGATCAAATCTGGCCAGTCAGATGTTTTTATCTAGGCTGCCTTGCAGAAAATTTTAACTTCTGATGCATAGATACTCTGCAGTATTTGTTAGCCTGCTCTTCGGACTGTGTGAAGACCCTGCCATGAACAACTCATTGTTTGAACAACTAAACATGCTTTAATTGGATGAGGTGTCTGGACTGTACCTTGTTTAAGAGTTTTGAAGAATGTGGTTTCACAGGCCGTGGAGGCAAGCTAATGTCTTGCTGCTGCCAAATGAAGTTCAGTTTTCACTGTGCAGTACATCCAATTCACTTGATTGTTCTCAAGTTCTCCTTTAAACTTCCTGCAAACAAGTGAATTTATCAGTCCGGCAGAAGACTATCTACAGATTTATGAGTCATTCCCAAAGCATCCCTAAGCCTTGAAACAGCAGAACCTGTATGAAAGATTCTGTTTTAATGAGACTGTATTAGGAGCTGCTTTGGACAATATAGTGAGGAAATTCCAAACTTCTGCTAATCAAGACAGCTAGATGGCAGATAAAGAAAAGTGTTTTCTTTTAAAAATGGCAAAAGAATTTTTCTTGCAGGAAAGTTTGTTGATGATGTAATCTAGAAAAGGTTTTCTAAACAAAAGCTTCATTAATGGAATTTTAGTCAAATACCTTACTAGTCTATATGGAAGAACTTCGTGTATGTACATGTATTCCTCAGTAAAACACAGATACAGTAGTAAGCCCATCTAATTTAAAAAAAACTTTAAAATAAAAATTAATAGTTTTGATATTTTAGAGGTTTGAGACCATTAAATTACCTTTTCTATTCAGGTAGATTTGGGGCAGATTTCTTTAGGTTGTCTAATATTAAATGAAACATCTGCTTTGAGACAATGTTTCCTCAGTATCCTGTCTTAGTTCTTTGCTTATGCTGCAGCTGCCTAAGCTTTAACAGAATGAAATGCAAATGACTTACATCACCATTACACAATTTCAGAATATTGATTGATACATTGAGTGCTTGCTGTTACTTGTTTTTTGCACACTTCTGCAATGCGTGAAAGTAGTGAGAGCATCTGTGTGAAAGTAGTGTTTTTGGAGGTTAAGGTACTAACTGAGCTTAAATACGAATGTGTAGAGGTTTGCCCTTGTCAAGGAGTTTTAAAAACTGCCATTCCTGTTAACAGATGAGTGCAAAAGTTATGAATGATACTTGTCCTATGAGTGTTTCTACTTAATTCTTTTTTTTTTTTTTGAGATGGTACTGCGTCTAACGGGGTGTGTAATCGGGCATAAAATTCTTGGTAATAAATTTTCATCCGAACTTTCTCTAAATGAGCTTAATATTATTGTAATAACTGACATTGTAGTTAAGTTCCACTTCTAGTTTCAGAGATGCTGAGTGCAAGCAGAGCAACCAAAACCAGCGTAAGACACCAAGTTTTAAAAGAGTTTTGATATTTCCGAAACCTTTTTGTCTTGCTCTTTCTGTTCTCTCTGCTTTGCTGCTGCTGACTTCTGCTCTGCCCACTGCATTACTTGCCTCAGGTTAAAAAGGAGTGAGTGGAAAGGCTGAGGCTGAAGATGAGAAGATCCTGTTTCCTGCAGCTAGTGCTGCAGGTACAATGAAACTGAAAATTTTCATGCTGTTTCAGCAGGGCCACCTCAAGTCCTCCGGTCTCCAAAGATGTTGTTGCTCGTTGCAGATATTTTGCCAGGCACCTTTCCTAGCAGGAAGAAGAACTTCAGTACTGGTTCTGAAGTTTGGAGTTTTCATCCAGGTGTTTGGAGGCTGTTGCTGTGGTGATTTGGTATCTGAAGTTTGAAATTTGACTGGCTAGCTAGGTGTCTCCTAGTAACTGATGTAGGAAAAGCCACTTAATTCTGTCTTAAGTTATAGAAATTCACAATGTTGAATGTCCCTGTATTTTTGTAGTCATATGATCACTGCTGTCCTTTTCAGAAGCCTAGCAAGACTTAATAATTTTTTTTATGTTTGCAGGCTAACTTTATTATATTAAAACACAAGATCAATACATATTAGTAACTGACTGTAGTATGCTGCTTTTGAGGAAAAAACACCAACTGCGTAAACAAAAAATGCCCTGTAATATCTTAATATACTTCAAGAAAAGAATAGCAAATTATTTTTAGCCACTCTGAAAGCACTCTGAGAGTTGAGTTAATCTTGTGTTTTGTACGTTTTTGGCTAGCTACATGAATGAATGATTTTTATAATTAATATTTCTCTGATGTTTTTTAGGGGTTTTTTTGCATTTTTGTATTCTACTTTTTCTGCATTTTTCTTTTGGATTAGTTCCAATGACTTCTGAGTATTGATTTTAAGATAACATATCATTATACAGTAAAATTTGAATTGAAACCTATAAGCTCAAGGTAGATCACTAACTGTCCTTAAAGTAACCTTTTAAGTTAATATTATGAGCAAAAACTGCAAGTATCTGCAAAAAAAATTCTCATGTATTATTTTATATTCCTGATCATATTTTATTTCTGATAAGAGATGCCTACCATCTGTTGCCACTTGAAAAGCTTCGTATTACTGAATTATGAGAATGTAATCTCTTCCATAATTACACTTGTCTACAGTTGTTTGGCTCTATAGGAAGAGTGGAGGAGAAAGGATGTGAGGAATAACACACTAGGGCTGGCAGTTGTCATAGTGGAAAGCAATCAAGTAAGTACGCCAGACTGCATTTAGTGTGTAAATACATTTTCCTTACTTTAAAAGTTTGCTGTTCTCTTACTTTTTACTCTTATTGCCCCTTTTCCTGAACAGGACCTTTTCAAATATCAGCTCTGATTTAGCATTGAAGCTTTACGCATGTTTATATAAGGCAATTTTCAGACATCACTGCTTTAAGTCAGGCAAACCTTAGTCTCGCATTTCTGTGCATGGTGGTTGCTTTCACCTTCAAAGCTGAAGGCAGCTCATGCCAAAATCCATATCCAGCTTCAGAGAAGCAAGGTGCTTAATTCTTCTTGTTTTGAATTCCCATTTGTACTTTCTAAATGCACTTTCATTTTTTTAATACATTCTCCCGCAACAAAACTCTGTAGTGCACTTCTACAAGAAAAATTTGAAGAGAGTATAGTTAGTCTTCATAAGAAGGCTTAAATAAAGGTTGTGCTGCAAATTGAGGAGTTGGAGGTATGACATAGTTTGTGTTTGTTGCTCTGCAGTTGGCTTACTGAGAAGGAAAAACACCTTTACTGTCATCTTTCTGAGTTTGCTGTGACCTCGCTGTGTTAATGGCTCCATCTTAGAGAAACAATAAAAACCTGAAGTATTGTCTGGATCATCACTTTGCTAATGTCTCCACCATCTCTGGCTCTCTCTAGGTAAGTAAACAAGGTTGCTGATTACCTAACTGAAATGTAGGACTATTGCAGGTATTTAGGAATGTTTTTCTGAAGTCCTCCTAAACTCAACTCTTCAATGTTTTATGCATGTGTTTTCTTTTAATCTTAATTTTTAGCTTAAATAACTCTTTCTTCTTTCTCCTTATAACAGTTACACTGCCCTTACAGACCAAGGTGTGATAGGTGAATGTGGGAAAGAGAGGTTTTTTCCATTTGGTCTCTGTGTTCTCTCGATTGATGTAATTGTTCCTGGTACTTGGTCTGATTTCATATTACTCTTTTTAACCTGTTCAACTAGAATTGAACATTATTTCAGAAGAAGTTTCACCAGTGGCTTACAAAATTGCACTGACAGCATGCGGTGGCTATTGAAATTGACCCATGACACATTTTAGGTTAATATATATGTCTGATTATGGCTACAGTAAATATTGCTAATGGTTGAAACTTGTACTTTTGCATGTTTGGGTGGAAGGCATTCTGTGTGGGTGATTTTATATGGCTAAGTCTTGGTGACTGTGAATTCAGATCTACTATGAATCTAATAAAACTCAATATTTACTGAAAATGAAATACGAGTCTCAATGCAGGGATGATATCCATCATCTTTGCAGTGTTCTATTTCACTGACAAAGTAGACAAAGATGTAGACAAGTTTAAGTACAGGGAAATACTATATGTTACAACACTGATCTGTTGCCTTTTTATTGGCAAACTGGTATTTATTGTGTTTTGTTGATTTTATTAAAGGAATAACAGTTGATTTTCAAAGTGTCTTCCTCAGGTCAATGCTCTGTAAGCATCTCTCATCAGGTGAAAAGTTAAAGAACTCCCATAATTTGGGTATTTGTAGCTCTTTTTGGCTGCAGACAATTTGAAATACTGGTTGTATGACCATTTTCAGCTAAAATTTAGCAAGCAGGTAGTAGTTGTTGGACTTTCAGGACTCTAATACAGTTAGTTTTAATACAGACTCTAAATCTACAAAGTTTGTGAGTGAAAATAGTTAAACAAAACATTATATTAATATATTATACGTATTAAGATGTCTTACTATCCAGCCCTGGTATTAAACATGTGTCTAGTAACTTTGGGCTTTTTAGGATTAGATGCCAAAATGATGTTGAATGGCTCAGTGTTTGGGTTTTTTTTTTAATCTTCAACATTTTGAATACTTATTTTGTGGATTTTCTAAGAAAGTTAAGTGCTGTAACAGGAGGAGGTGGTGTTTGATGTTCCTTGTTCCTCTCTGCAGAGCGAAATGATGGAAAATAAATTACGAATGTTTGAGTGAAAGGGCAGTATGAAGGTCTCAGTTTTGAGTGGCACACTTGTCAGCTGCATTGCTATTTCTCCTGCCTTACTGAAGTCTTTTTTTTCTTTATTGTCTCTTACTAATTACATACAAGACAGATTTTGAACTGTCATTTTCACTGTTTTGACAACTTACTGAAAGGCATAATTCACTTTGTGTAGACAAACAGGTATTTTATGGAAAAGAGTCAAATCAGTCTCTCTTTATACTGTAGAAGGCAAATATGTGGGCTGAATAAAGTTTAAATGGGTAGATTTAATGCTAGTATGACCTGGTTGTTTCTTCTGCTTTATCTCAAGCATTTGTGTCACTATTTATGTGTAATTATTAACAGTGGTGTCTTTTACTTTGCACTGAAATGAATGAGATCCGTGTAAAAGTGAATGTGTTTTTGCTTTGAGGTGGACTGTTAAAACGACGCAGGAGGCTTAGACACAATACAGCCACACATATCAATGTGATAACGACTGGTGTCCATTTATTCCCAGATAGCTCTTATTTTTATACCATAGCTAATTCATTAGTAAACACCATTACATCATATCCAAACATTATGATTTGTCACTGGTTAAAAAAGTTAATTCATTAGTAATCGGTTACATCATTTTTAGGCAGCACGATTCGTTACTTGTTATTAATTATGTATTAGGTTAACGAAAAGCCCCCCTTTGAGTACCTCACTTAGAAAACTTGTTCAACACACCTGCAAAAGTTAATGAGACATTCGACCTTGGCTTAGAATTCTCACTTCTCAGCAGTTTTTTAAACAAGGATCCTTGCTAATTAAAGTTTTGATAACTGAGCTGCAGAGCTCCGATAAGTAATTTCAAACAAAGAACTTTGTAAAACTGCACTTTTGCTACTTGAGAGCCAAGTTCTGTTAGCTACTAAAGCAGACTTTTAAAAGCAGACTTTAAGCGAACTTCAGAATTATAGTTTTGCTAACTCAAAATAAGATTCTGGATTGCCCAAAATATGTCCATTTTCTTGAAGATATCCCACAGTGGACATTTCTTAAGCCACCCTAATGCAACTCTTAGTAATGGTGTGACCACACCCCAAGTAGTTTCTTTTTAATCTGTTAGTCAAGTCCCCTCAAAAACACGGAAGTACTCTTGAGCATAATAGATCAAAGAAATGAGTACCACATGGTCATTTTTCAGAGGATGTTTTAATGAAATGTCACAGTAAGAGTCTCTTGTTTGTTTTTTTTATTACCTTATAGCTGTCGTTACCATTAATCATAATGTAAATTCTCTAAAATAACATGACAGACTTTATTTCAAAAAATTAGCTAAAGATCACATTATTCATATTTTACCTGACTTGCCTAGTTACCTACTGCTCTTTGACTTTTCATCATAAGGAAAACTTAAGAGTAATGTATAATGACTAGTTAATATTAAGAATTTCTGACTTAAAATTCTGACTAGCATAAAATCCATCACTGAAGCAGTCTTTTGGGGAGTACAATTTTACTACAGAAGTATTCAGGTAAAGCTTATTTTGGTTGCCAGCTGATTGTAGGAAGGAAGGAAAGAAATGTCTCACTTGTTTGTCTAGCTATGGAACCAAGACTAGAGATTAAAAAAATAAAGCCAAGACAACCTCTCCAACTCAAATAGTCAGTTTAAAACTGGGATCATGAACTTTGTTTTTCTTTTAAATTTTTTTCCAGTTTTCTTGTTGGGATAGTAATACCCTGGTATTAATTAAAAAATTTTAGGTGTTTGTCTTGATGGGGCTTTTACTTGCTGTCTACAAAACAAGATTTTTTTTTTTGGTGGGGTTTTTTGTTGTTCTTTAAAACAAATAGACTTAAACCTGGGGAATATATCAGAGAGAAAAATGTGATAGCAGTCTAGAGCTTTAGATACTGTTCCAATTGTCCCCTTTTCACTTTCCCTTTTGCTAGTTGTGTATCTCTTTTGTAGGCAAAGTATTCTTGATGCTGGGTGGCAATACCTCTGAAACAAACCTCTTATGATTTAAGATGCTGGGAAGAAATCAATGACTTGCCTGGAGCTTATAAAGTTATATCTTCTAAAGAAAGCTTCTGAATTATTAGGGAATACTGAAATTGGCACACCCTCCCCCTCCTCCTCGTCCACCCAAAACAACCCAAAGTATTGGAATGTATAAAAATAAAATAGGTATTGATGTTTGCTTGCTCTAGATAGGCATCTAATCCCTTCATGAAAGGTAAGTATATTCTGATAATATAAATTTTATATAGGCCTTGTAATATCCTAGTTTTTGTTGTGATCAACTAACCTGATTTCCTTCTATGTTAAGCTGGCCTGCATAGTGGATGAGGCAAAGGGTGTGGATGTTGTCTGTGTGTACTTTAATAAAGCCTTCGACAGCATTCTTCTGGAGAAACTGGCTGCTCATGGCTTGGAGGAGTGTACTCTTACAAAACTGGCTGGATGGCCTTACCCAAAGAGTTGTGGTGAATGGAGTTAAATCTAGATGGCAGGGCTCAGTATTCAGGCCTGTCCCCTTTAAAATCTTTATAAATGATCTGGATAAGGAGATCGAGTGCATGGCCAGTAGGTCTGTAGATGACACCAAGCTGGGTGGGAGCACTGATCTTCTTGAGGGTAGGAAGGCTCTGCAGAGGACAGGCTATGAGAGGATCGAGTGCACCCTCAGTAAGTTTGCAGACAACATCAAGTTGGGCAGGAGTGTTGATCTGTTTGAAGGTGGGAAGGTTCTACAGAGGGATCTGGAGAGGCTGCATTGGTGGGCCAAGCACAATTGTATGAGATTTAACAAGGCCAAGTGCTGGTCCTGCACTTGGGTCACAACAACCTCCTGCAACATTACACTCTTAGGGAAAAGGGCTGGAAATCTGCCAGGCAGAAAGGCACCTGGGGTTGTTGCTCAACAGCCATCTGAATATGAGCCAGCAGTGTGCCCAGGTGGTCAAGAAGGCCAATGGCATCGTGGCTTGTATCAGAAAGAGTGTGGCCAGCAGGAGGAAGGAAGTGGTTGTCCACCTTTACTCAGCACTGGTGAGGCTGCACCTTGAATACACTGTCCAGTTTGGGGCCTCTCGCTACAAAAAGGACACTGAGGAGCTGGAGCGTGTCCAGAGAAGGGCAACAGCGAAGCTGGCAAAGGCTCTAGAGCACAAGTCTTATGAGGAGCACCTGAAGGAATGGGGGTTGTTTAGGCTGGAGAAAAGGAGGCTGAAGGGAGACCTCCCTGTTCTCTACAACCACCTGAGAGGAGGCTGTAGGTAGGTGGGGGTCAGTTTCTTCTCCAAAGCAGCAAGCGATAGGACAAGAGGAAGTGACCTCAAGTTGCACCAGGGGACGTTTAGATTGGATATTAGTGGATGAGTTACCATCCATGTTGGAATTTAAAAGACATATAGACATGATGCTTTGTGACATGGTTTAGTGGTGAACTTGGTAGTGTTACATTAATGGTTGAACTTAAAGGACTTAAATGATCTTAAAGGTCCTTTCTAACCTAAATGATTCTGTGATCTTTAGTGAAATTAACTTAAACCTGTGTTTTGAAATCGTGAGTATGAAGGAATGGAGATTGGGTTGTAATTGGCGAGGAACTCAGAAAATGGAGAATATTATGCTGGTTATAAGTTTTGGGCTCTTAATCCACTCTTAGTTCTGGCAGTGTTGTTTTTTAGGCAAGTCCCTAGAAGAAACATGCAGGTAGTGGCTTATCTAAGTAGTTATGTACACTCTGTGCCATGTAATTGGAATGGTTAAGTGGTTAAATGCATTTTTCTAATGGTAGAGACAGCTAGTATTTCAAGTCTGATAGTACATTAAGTCTTTTTGTTCTGCATGCTGTATTTCAAGCTAACATGAATTTTGAGAGGCTGTACTCTTCCTACAGGTTTCCAATACAGAGTAAAGATGGCATGGCTGAGTTAAACTCTTTGGAGGTTCACCCTATGCTTAAGCAGATTTGGTAGAGTATTCTGGATTTGGAAGACAAGGGCAGTACTCTTTGGTCTAGCTTTAGCTGGATTTAAAAATACATGTATGATGATTTCCAGGCTTGATGACTATTGTGTGTTTTAATTGGGATAAACTGTAAATATTAAGGGAACTTCACAAAATGTTCATTTAGCAGATTTTAGTGTATTTCCTTAAGGGATCACCTGCGCTCTCTTAGACCTGAGCATATGAAACTCAAGTTAGACTACTTGGTTATGCATATGTTTCTCTTCTTTTCTCAACTGCAGCTGAAGTATGTGTCTTAATTGTCAGTAGTTTAATCTTATTAGACATTCATATGCTCTGCAAACATTGCTGTGAGAGACTGAAGAGGGATGACTATTTCTAAGCACACCCTGGAATGCCCTATTTTGATAGGTATGGTACAGAGAAAATAATACTTGCTTGTTGGCCAGCTGAGAACAACCATTGTCTTCAGAGAAGAACTGTTCTTGGTGAGAATTTATTCTGTGTTCTGCACCCTCTGTTTAAGTATTTCCTTTTTCCAGGGCTGAAGAACAGCTTACTTTTACTTTGCTTAGAATCACAGAACCGTGAATGGTTTGAAGGTTCCAAGCGACCTTCTAACATCATCTAGTCCAACTTCCGTGCCATTGACAAGCGACATCTTTCACTAAATCAGTTTCCTCAAAGCCCCTGACGTGAGACACTCACAGGGATAGGATGGGGCATCCACAGCTAATGTGGGCAACCTGTTCCTGTGCCTCACCACCCTTGTAGTAAAAACTTCCTTTCTTATATCCAATCTAAAGCTACCCTCTTTCAGTTTAAAACTGTTGTCCGATGCCCTGTCACTAAAGGCCCTGGTAACAAGTATCCCTCCTCCTTTCTCACAAGCCCCCTTTCATTATTAAAAGGCCACAGTAAGGTCTCACCGGAGATTTCTCTTCTCTGGGCTGAACAACCCCAATTCTCTTGTTCTTTCTTTGTGGGAGAGGTGGGTGTTCCACCCCTCTGATCTTTTTTGTTGCCTTTCTCTGGACCTGCTCTAACAGGTCCATGGCTTTCTTGTGCGGGGGACAGAACCATACTCTTGTGCGCACGTGTAGTACTCTGACTGGGTGTCATGAGAGTGGACTAGAGGGGAAGAATCACTTCGCTTGACCTCCTGGCCAAGCTTCTTTTTATGCAGCCCAGGATACAATCGAATTTCTGGGCTGCAAGTGCACATTGTTGGCTCATGTCCAATTTTTATGCAGTGGTATCACCAAGTCCTCCTCTCCAGGGATGCTCTCAATCCATTCATTCCCCAGTCTGTATTGACAGTGGATTTTCCCCCAACCCAGATGCAGGGCCTTGCATTTGGCCTTGGTCAACTTTTTGATGTTCATATTGGTTCCCTTTTCAAACCTATCAAGGTCCCGCTGGATGACATCCCTTCCCTCAAGTGTACTAGCTACACCAGCCATAGTAGTCATCCACAGTTACTGAGAGTGCACTCAATCCCACAATGTCAGTGATGACGGTATCACATAGAACCACTCCCAGTATGAATGCTTGAGAGACACCACCCATTGCTGGTTGCCACTTGGACATTGAGCCATTGACTAACTCTTTGGACATGGCCATCCAGCCAATTTCTTATCCATCTAACTGTCCATCCATCCAATTTAGTTGGAATGTGCTTCTGTGAACATGTTTAGAGAGATCTGTTAGGTTACATGGAAAAGCTCATCTGCACACCCACAGAGGAGCACTGAGAGACAGTGGCAGGGGAGAGAGACAATAGGTGGGCCATAGATAGCTATGGGCCCAGCTACTTCTGGGCCCACAGCAGGAACCATCAACTTGCCAAAGGCCAATCACCACAAGCCCAAAGGAACACAGGTGCACAATGATGGGCAGGAAAGCCAAATTAAGGACTCAAAAGAGAGCACACCCATTCAGGTGTATAACCTAACCAGGACTGTCTCTAGAGAGCCATCAGCCTCTTTGTCCAGACACAAAACAAACTACTGGGAGAACTACTGAGAACTACTGGGGGAGTGAGAGAGACCCAGTGAACACTTTGTGTGTGAGCATGTGAGTACCAGCACCCAGACCCCAAACAGTTTGTACAGCAAGTGCACTGGGACAGTGGCTTCAAAGGCATGTATGTCTAAGTGACAGCAGTTGTGGAGACGGGGATCCAGGGGACAACTACTGGGCAGACTGGGGGTCTGAGTCCAGCTGCTGGGGGCTTCCACCTTGCATGCATGTGTATATACTCTCACTAGTGGACCTCCATTCTCCTCAGAGAGGGATGCAGGGCGAGGCTGTTGGTGTTTATGTTCATGTGCTTGCTGTGTGTGTGTCTGTCTTGGCTGTCATTGTTTGTGGTGTGTATGTGTTGTGTACGTGTGCTCTCTGTGTAAGTGTGCCACTGGGAATATATGCTCAGCCTCCCTACTGATTGTTTCTGGGAGATTGGAGCTGTTGCAGCATCATTTCTTGTGGCTGCCACATGCCGCCTGATTCTTTCTGCCTTTCACCTCCACAGTGTTCAACAGTGTAAAAATTTATAATGACTCTTGAATCTGTTCAGAGGAAAAGAACAAATACTCTAAGTAGGCTGGAAGGCTTTCCTTGCAAGAGTTTGGCACTCATTTCTGGAAGTAATATTAGGTGATTTAAATCCTTCTTTGGGACCAATTGCACATCAGTTTTTAATAGTGTTTTAGCCGTTTAACAGTGAGGCAAATACTCAGACAAAGTAGTCTGCTATTCTTGCAAGCCATCTCTATTTTTTCTAAGATGATGAAAAATTAATACCTTTATTTCCACTGAATCAGGAGAAACCTAGCCTGTCAGTTCATATGTGATGTGATCTCTGCAAATTGCTCAGCACACCCATGCACTGAGCACAGAACTGAGACACAGTAGTCCACTCAACCGGAGTGACTTAAGTGAACTTAAGATAATAACAAAACCCCCTGAACAAATGCATCAGGAAGCATGATGCTCTCTGTGTTCTTGGGTGGTGCTGGTTTCACAATAATATCAGAACACTTTCTGATTCAAATTAACTGCATGCTGTATTTATGGTCAGTAGATCTTTGTTTTGAGACAACCAGTATGTAAAGGTTGGTTGTTTTTCATTTCTATTTCTGTTGGGGTTTTTTTTGGCGGGGGTGGGGGGGGAGGTGGATGGGTTGGTGCGGG
>NW_010416872.1:25265-43440 GCF_000710305.1 Buceros rhinoceros silvestris | reverse complement strand
CGCGACAACCTGTAAAAGTAGTCTGCCCTCAGTAGTGTTTTAGGCAGTAATCACATTTTTCTTTATCCATAATTTTGTTGGATAACGTGGCTGTGATACCGTAATGTCTTATAGACTGAAAATCATTTGGTGTCAGCTGAGAGAGAAGGTGCGTCTTTAACCAGGACAATAGCTGATACCTTGCAGCTATTCTCAGTGCTCACAGTCACATCAGATTAAAATAAAGATGAACTAGTCTAACTTGAATTTAAATACTGTTCCACTTGAATTTAAATACTGTTCCACAGTCTTTGCAAATAATTCCATAATGTTCTTCCCCATTAAAACAAGTGAGATGTTTGAATAGGAAGAAGAGATGCATGAAGATGATGTAAATGTGTGACACAAAGAAAATGCCACAATCCGCAAAGCAAAAAGAACCCCCCAAACCATAGGATGTAGCAGTGTAAAACATCAGTGGCAAGCAAGTCTTCCTTCCCAAACAAGCTGAGGGCCATGCTGCAGCCTTACAGTCCAAACTGGTCTGACGCATCGTCTGCATAGCTTTCAAGGCAAGTGAAGAAAAGGTCCATTAGGGCCACTTCCAGTCAAAGCTGTACAGGGGAGACTTTGCTTCCCAAAAGTTATTTCTGTCTTTATCCCTTTCTTAAATAGAATTAGCACACATAGTATAACAACACTGTGTCATGTGCCCAGGAAACAGCAATTTCAGAAGAGATGAAGG
Source organism: Buceros rhinoceros silvestris (assembly GCF_000710305.1). Taxonomy (NCBI): domain Eukaryota; kingdom Metazoa; phylum Chordata; class Aves; order Bucerotiformes; family Bucerotidae; genus Buceros; species Buceros rhinoceros. Next base: position 42,716 of record NW_010416872.1, on the reverse strand, counting down.
AAGTGTTTTTCCTTATTTCAAAGTGGTTTGCCAACTCCTGAACTTTTCGTTATTTTTCTGGTCTAGGTTTCAGAGTACATTCCTCAGGGAATACCATTGCTCAGTAATATTCAGGACGAGATATAATAGGGAAAGTGAAGCAAAAACTGAGCTCCTGTCAGAATCTTCATATCTTTCAAAAACCCATGTTTACTTTAAATACCCTGAGACCAGTTTCCAAAAGCCACATAAGAGGCATTTCTTACATCTCATTTCCATTTTAAGAAGCTACCTTGTCAGATGGCATGTGCTTAAGGGAGTTTACACTGGAGGTAACGGGTATTTCTGAAACTGAAATACTTTGGGGAGACACAGGCATCCTTAGCACAGCTTCTGGAAGAGGCGTCCTGAAAGCAGTGGAAATGATATATACATCACAGCAAGAGCGAGGGAGTGAACTCAGGGAATGGAAGAACGACAGGCAAGTGTGGAGCAGAGCTACACGCATCTCTTCTCTGTTATCAGTTACTCATGGGTTCATCTTTCAAGTGCAGAAACAGGTTTACTTGAGTGCCATGAGCCGTGGAAGGTTTAGGAAGTCACTAGACGCAGTGCAATCCTAATCCTTAGTTTTGTTCCCACTTGAAGGTTTTAGGAAGGAAAAACTCTTCAACTGTGGACATATCTTTTGTTTCTGGGCACTTCCCCGGGGTGTAAGGCCATCAATACTCTCTTTCCAGTTTATGTACCTGCTTGTTTCATTATTTTTATTTCTGTCTTATCTCCCTGTATGTTTTCTTCTCTGCCCTTTGCCCATTCCACTTAGAAATGAGTCCTTTGCGATTGTCTCTAAGGTTTTTGGAGAGTCCTTAACACAAAATAGTAATGAGAAATGGTGCATTTATCTTCATATATCTTCAGAGCCATTGCCTGTATTTTACTTATTTGTGGGAATATTACTTTCGAGAAGAGAGAAATAACAAAATGAAGTCCTGACATCCCAGTAATATTCTGAGAGAGGTGACCAGAAAGCATTAGCTGCAGCTGAAGACTAGAACAACTTTGAACGACCCAAGGTGCAGCTCTCAAATGATAAAACTGGGTCTAAAATAAGCTTGCCACTGCTCACTTGCAGCATCCCTAGGCAGGAGCAGGAGCACAACCTGTGTGAAATGCTGGTTTGGCACTGAGTAGCTCTCTGAAACGGGAGTGGAAATTTTTCCTAGAAAACTTCTCTCTCAAGCTGTCAAGGTGTTGGTTTAGGTTTTGGCCTGTTTTGCCTTTTCAAGTACTAGCTAGAACAAGCCAGTCATAGGAAAAACAAAATATGGAATATATGGAATTATTTTTACTACAAGGGTTTTTGACAGCTGAACACTGTCTTCATCAGCTACGGTCCATCTTTTTGCAGCTCCCAAATGTTCAATGGCACAGATATGATTTCCTCAGACCAGCTGAGCACTCTGTCCACAGGCTTCTGGGGACTTACCTCGTAGTTGTGCCCTTGAATTCTCCAGGGCTGCTGATGCAAAGTCATTATCCCCACTGCTGGTTTTGTTGACACTTACTAGGGAAGAGGTTCGAGTTGAGAAGTCTGGGTGAAATGCAGAAAAGTGAGAAATGGGACAAAACATTAAAAAAAAAAAAAAAAGAACATTAAAAAAAGTAAAGTATTTGAGAATGGGTAGGAGGACCAGGATTCAGACACAGCAATTAAAGGTGAGCAGGAGCCAAAATGGAACAGGTAGAGGCAGGCAAAACTTCTGCCTCCCCATCCAGTGCCTCTTACAGCACTTCCAACTCATGATGACTTTCAAGTCTCTACATGCTCCAGTTATCTTCCAGCAACAAAAGGAAACCCCCTGCTGCAGACTTAACCTTCATGCTGCTGATCATCCAATTTTGGGCCAAAAATGTGGTCAAGTGTTAGATTTTCTTTCCTCATATCTTTGTGTTCCTGGAGATGGGGAAAATGCATTCAGTAAAGGAATGTTAGACATATGGAGTCAAACAGCATTTATACCAGGTCAAATTAGTATTTGTGGATACTCAAAAACTGGAAAAATTTCAGAATTAATTTTAGCATCGAATTTCAGCAAAAAGGGATTATAGTTCTGTCTGTTTAGTCAAATGTTACTTTTAGTGTGTTTCAGGGAGTGCACAGCGTTGTTGCTGTGAGTAAGGTCTGCGTAACGAACAAGACAGGGAACTACAGAATAAGAACCGTAAAATTTTTCTTTTGGAAATTTGAACACCATTTTGGATAATTGTCTTTTCTTGTCTGCAAGACGCTTTTTTGTGATACTGAATAACTCGTTTAAACCAGAACCTGCCCATTAGCCACTACTTTTGTTATAACAAACTCTTATCTCATCTGGAATCAGACCTGTGCTACATCCTCTTCTTCAGGAAAACAGGCCAACCTCTTAGGAGTTTTGAATTATATATTCCTTAGGCATTCAAGTTAACATAAAGACAAACATTCAACTCACAGCTAAAGTCACCAGTCCTTCTTCTGTCCAGGCTTCTCATTCAGTCTGAAGTTTCTCTTTTTGTCCATTGGCTCAGGTAACTCCATTCAACACTTTCCCTGAGCTAACATGACAAGCTAAGTTTTCTCCAGCCAGCAACCCTGCCCTACATTACTGTTCCAGGTTTGGTCACTTGACTCAACAACTGCCTCCATCCCCTTTCCCCAGTTCATCATCTGGGAAAAAAACATGACTGGCACAGATGGGACTAAACCCAAGTCCTTTTACCGAGGATAGCTGAGGGCTTTTGTAGGTTTGTTTTCCCTTCATTCCATCTCTGTACTGGTATGATTGGTATGACGACGCTTGCAGTCAAGTTAGTGTTGTTGCTGTACACCAAAGTGAAGCTGATTGAAACAGCGTAAAATGGTAAGTATTCTGCTAACCTGATGTGTCAAATGTAATGGACGCTTCTAGTGTTTTTTGCCTTAATTTCTCTTGCCAGTGTCTTATCTGTATAATATCAGTAGTAATAGCTAATTAATGCAATACTTCATGTCTCATGGACATAAGAAAACAATTCTTCCTATTTATAAAATACCCTTGTGCTACATCATAGAAGCATATCTGAGGAAACAAATTATGTTTTCAGGGTAGCTAAGGTATTCTATGTTAGGTATGTACAGCAGTAGTACCTTGAATGGAAAAGGTAGAAACAGTAAGCAAATACCGGTAACAATTTGAATATATTTGCATTCTGATATTTATTACTAACCATACCAGATAGAATAAATGAAAGGAAAGGCACCATTTCATGTGAGCAGTTACCTTGCTAAGGATATTAGGAAAGCACAAACATGCTGTATAGTACTTTGATTTATCTGGCATTTTACTTTTTAAATGAGCAGTGTCCCCTTAATGTGGTAGATTTGAAGCCATTATGATCCATTAAAACAGTTACAAGTAGCTGGTAGTAAAGTCCCCAACGTCTTTCCATTACGATTTCTTTACTTGGTGTATATCTGGTTTTTTGTTGTTCTTTTTGAACTACATGAACTGTGAATACCCCTACCCACAAGCACCCTAGCTGTCAGTTTTGTGCTGTTGCTAATAAGGGTACATTTGGACAATACTGATTTAAAAGGCAAATCTGAGGGTTTAGGAATTACAACCTCCATTTCAGAGTCCTTCTCTGAATTCTTCAGGATTTCTGCTACCTCTATTTATTCTACATTACTTGTTCTCAGAAATAAACCCTTGTTCATCACCATCTTTCTTCCTAGGCACAACAAACAGCACCAAACTTTATTTGGAGCTTATCACCACTGTTCCTTTACCAGCCAAATGGGATGCTGTTGAGTGACACAGTGGACTCCACAACCATTGCTGGGAAGTAAACATGCTGTCTCTACATCTTCAAAGGAGGAGAATATTCTCTTGTTAAATAGATTTTGCAGCCTGGTAAGAAGAATAAGAATGAAATGTATTTAGGTAGCCACATTGTTTGAAGAATTTTAGGTTTCTACTCTATAAGCAGCGTACTCTTGATAAGGATGTTCCGTTTTGACAGTTTCTATGCATACAACAAGTTACGGGGCCAGAGCAGAGCCACAGAACTGAGATGAAATGCTGGAAATAAGGCAGGTAATATATTCGCCTGTAGAACAAATATTTACTTGTAAATGTGGTTTGTTGGTGTGATAGATATAAAACAGGCTGTAACAGTTTGCCTAGTGTTAATTTACATACAATAAAAGTACATTTACATAACACTAAGGAACAAACCTGTAAAAACAAGGAAGCCCACAGTTAGCGTAGAAGTGTACCGTTGAGGTGGCACAGTGTTTAAGAGAAATATATGATGCATTTCTTTTTTAACTGCAAGTTTCCTTGGGTTTGTGGGTTTATGTCACGGCCTTAACTGCATTTAAAAGCAGATTTGGGGATGTGAATTTCCTTTGTAGCTTTTACATCCCAAACTAAAATAGAATGCAAAACTTAGGAGTCATTAAAAGAGAAGCAAAGGAAAGGGAACTGCTAATAGGTCTCAGCAGCTGGGATAATCTCCCATGGGGAGAGGTGGAAACCGTATTCCATGAGTCATTTAATACCACATAAACAAAACACTGGAGAATAAATTGTAAAGCATGATTTTTTGTTGTTGTTGTTCATTGACGGAGGGAGGACCGCTTGACTTAATGGAGCTTTTCCTTTTTTAAGCTTTGTAGTAGTAGAAAGCATGGACAATGTTACAGATATAGTTTCTCTTTATTTCTCATTGTCATTTTGGTTCTTACTGGAATTGTAATATAGTAAAGGCATGAGTAACTTCAGCCTCTGTACTGTGAAGTAAAATTTTATTTGCAAGATCGAGCCCTCAAGAGTTGCTGAAATTCAGGTTCCTCTAGAAAGTGGCCAATACTGATGTAGTTACATAGGGTTTTAATTACAGTTCCGTAAAAGGTTTTACATGCCCAACTATCACAGGCCCTGCTATTAAATGCCACGCTTTAGTGATAAAGCTCTGAGGAAGGCAGCTAAGTAAGCTGTGTATGTGGGTATGGTATGTTCTTTGTCTCCAGTGGAATCCATGAAACTGATAGAAGGCAACAAATAACCCCTTTGCATCGGTACAGTAGGAGCATGTCTGTAATCAAACATAATTATGGAATCACTACCAGTCAGAGCTGTTATAGTCTTGCCTGTAATCAAGAACAGCGTTACTGCAACATTTATTATTCTCAAGAGTAATCTGAGATTTATGGGTCCTTGAAAGGATTTGGCAAATATATCCATATGAGTTATTTGCCCATAAAGAGTTCTTTCTTTGAGAGATCAGAGCAGTTCCAATGAAGTACATCTTCTGGATAATTTCTTCAGATTCTTTGTAATCTTAAATGACAAAAAGCCCCTGCATTACTTGAAGAAATTCTTTCCAAGCTTGTTATGTGGAAACTTGGACTGGCCAGCCTGGTAGATGTAGGCACGCATAATTTCCCTGATGCTTGAGATACAATGTTACTACTATTGGTGGAGATAGAACTATTACATTCAAATGAACAGCTGAAATCAGTGTGGTCATGCAGAAACTGAACTCTTCGATGTAATTGTTCGGTTATTATAAGCCCACGATGAAATGTTTTAAGGGGAAGACCCACTCCCTTAGTACTGAGTTACGGCTTTGGCTCTTCCAGCAGATGGTGTATCTCTGTTATGTGAGATGGAATTTGAAACAGAAAACATATTTGGAAAAAAGGACAATATGTGAGATTACTCATCATAAGAAGTAGAGGAAGGGAGTGAGAAGTGCTGTTGATCATACAAGGGTAGAAGAAGCTGTATCTCTTAATTTTAGAAAGAGGAAAAAGAATTTCTTTTGTGACTTAACTCACAAGAAGACAGCTCTGAATTCAGAAGTGGATGTGAGTGGGCAAGCAATGGAAGAAGAAAAAGCTTGTTACTTTAAAAATGTTACCTCAAAAAGTTTGGAAACAAATTAATAAAACCAGCTTGAAGCTCCCCAAGAAAATTGTGTGTTTTGTCCTACAAGTTACATAGGTGATCTGTAGAGTTGATGTGGAGGGCACAAAAGCTGGTACAGACTACTCTCTATACCAAGCCTCTTGAGGTTAGGAGAGTCAGCTCCTCTGTCAGTGAGAAGGATCTGGGCTAACGTACAAAGATAATCCTCCCAGTGGTGTGTCAGCCTTGAGGAAGGGTGTGATTATCATTCCAGAGGAGTGTAATGTGAACCTGTGCCTCCTGTTCAGCCAAGTGGTGGCTAGATCAAGGAGGCTTCTGCTCTTTGCTCACTCTTTCTTCTCTTTATTTCTTTTTTTTTTCTTCTTTTCTTTCAGCAAACAACTTATCTTCCTATTAACTTCCTTTGTCATGTACATATAAAATGTCCAAAGCATTAACCAATGCCCCAAGGCACAGTGGTTCTCGGAAATGGATCTCCAACTAGATAGAGCATGAGCAGAGTACTAGTTAGATGGGAGTTTCCCATCTTGGGGTGCTTGAATGGCTGCTGGCTCTGATTAGCATCTTGCAATGACAGGTTTTCTCTGAAAACAGTTCGGTAGAGTCTTTCGGCAGTCTGAGTCAGCTCTGCTAAGCCTGATGTTTCAAGACTTCTCTACGAGCCACAGCCTGGGAAACACAAAGCTCCAGTCCCCACGTAAGGGTGACATGGCACTTCCACACCTTTGATTGAACAGATTGTAAAGATGGATGTTGCCTGTTCTGTCACTTGAAGGAAGCAGGCTCTCATCTAATGAAATCAGGTTTCTGATCCCCCAGGTCTTCTGAACTTCTGTGTGGTTTGTTGGTTGGTTTGTTTGTTTGTTTTCACAAAAAGAACAAGCACATCAAACATCAGATGGGAAAATAGCGATCCTCTAACCACATCAGGTGTGCTTATTTACGGATCATAACCCAGAAACAAAGTATTTGTTTGTTTGGTGGTTTGTTTTTTTTTTCTGGTCTTGCATGTTGAGAAGCACTGGTGGAGTTGAGCCTGGAATTTAATACACAAAAAAATACAGACAAGGCAGTCAAAACTCAAGATTAAACAAGTAACTACTGCATGACAACAGCAGGTGAGTTTGATCTTTTAAAACCAGACAGATTTCCGTACCAAAGCCCCTTTTCTCACTGTGGGCTGCATAAAGGAAGGACCAGAGGCAGCTGCAACTCCCTCAGCTTCGAAGATGGGGCTCCCGGTAGTCAGTCCTGGAAGAAAACACCTGGATGTCCTTAATGAACATTATTTTCTAGAATGTTCCCTGAGATCTGCTGACAGGGAAATATACCTGCCTTATAAGGGAGAACTTAAAGAGGCAGTTCTCAAACAGCACATGATTTGACTTACAAAAGCTTTCCTTAAGGGCAGAATTAATTATATATCATACAGATCTATTATATATTCTGTTTATACAATTATAAAGCAATATGGCTAATTAGTTGTACAGACTCCTGAAGCAGAATCTGTTTAGAGAATAAACAAAACAATCAGTCACCTGCAACAGTGGTTAACAACTTGCATTTTCATACCACCTTTCACACTGAACTCTCTTGAAGTGATTTATAAGTCAGGCAATCCAGTGGGCCTGGGTTTTATAGTTTTATAGTTTTGGGGGTTTTATATAAAATTAAATATGCTTATGTGAAATGGCTTGGGATTCTCACACCTTTAAGAAATTAAATTAAAAATATTCCTAACTAACTTTAATTCAACTGTTTTTCCTGATTACTCTCACAGCACCTGAGTGACCTCACGGATAATCATGATCCTGTTGTGTGTGGCATTGTATATACATGGAACGTAAGTACTTCTCTATCCCCCTTTCCTCTCCTGATATATACAGCTCTGACTGGCAGCAGTGGGAATCTCTGCCTGCCTCACTATCCAAAACATAGGGGTCAAATCCTGATTGTGGAAAGATTTTTACTGGACTAAAGTGTGCAATATTGCCTAGGTCTGGTTTTCAAACTGTATTTTTGCATTATGTTAATACAATGAAATGGGCTGACATGCCACAATATTAATGCCTCAAACTGTCTGACATTTTTAAATGGAATTAATTCTTTGCCATCACATTATTCAGTGCTGAGTTTTATTGTTGTGTATATGCTGCGACAGGGGTCCAGCAAGAATAACGGTTTTTGGAAATCTCATCAGTATCATGTGAGTAGAGATTAAAAAAAATATATATTTGTTGCGTCATGTGATATTGTACTGGTTACAGCGCATACTCAAAAAGGCAGTTCTTAAAGCAAAAGTTTGTAATATTTATAAGAGAAATTGAAGTAAAAAACAAGAAGGGAGCAAGAGTGAAGTTAGAGCATGTATTTAGGATAGACTAGATAACTGTACTGTGAAATGTCATCATCATCATCATGGCTTGGCTTCGTGGACGAAGATTTGGGAAGGGCTTTACCCACGCTTACTGCAAGCGCGCTGATGGCTGAAAAGGCCAATGCGGGATAGGCAAGACCGGTTGCAAAGAGCACACCAGAAGGTCTCCTTGGGTGGTATAGTCGAGGCACAGTTCTTTCTGCGCTGTCTTTTCTCCTCGAGACTGATTCTACGTGTGCTCTCAAAGAGGCAGCAGTGCTTGAGACTGATTCTACGCGTGCCCTCAAAGGACACAGCAGCGTTATGTATGGTGTGTCTCCAAATCTCCCGATTGGAGGCCAAGGTGGACCACTGATGGTGGTCAATATGGCCAAGGCTGAGGTATTGTTTCAGGGAGTCCTTATATCTCCTCTTTGGGGCTCTTCTCTTGCGGCAGCCGGTGGCGAGTTCACCGTAGAACACAATCTTAGGGAGGCGGTGATCCGCCATCCTGGAGACGTGCCCTGCCCAGAGCAGCTGCGTTTTCAGCAACATGGCCTCAATGCTGGTGACCTCTGCCTGTTCAAGGACAGCAAGAATAACAGTTTTTGGAAATCTCATCAGTATCATGTGAGTAGAGATTAAAAAAAAAAAAAATTTGTTGCATCATGTGATATTGTACTGGTTACAGTGCATACTCAAAAAGGCAGTTCTTAAAGCAAAAGAGTTTGTAATATTTATAAGAGAAATTGAAGTAAAAAACAAGAAGGGAGCAAGAGTGAAGTTAGAGCATGTATTTAGGATAGACTAGATAACTGTACTGTGAAATGTAGCACACAACACATTTACAAACCTACAAGTGAATTAAACAGAGCACTCCCTGCTGAAAATGCCGCAGACCAATACCAGTTCTCAGTTTCCTGAATGAATCGTGAAAGTAGTGGGATTCGAGATAACTTTGAAGGAAGGCTGCATAGGTTTTTTTGCAGTCTAGTCTGGGGATAGTTCTCTAGAAGAAAGCCTGAAAGACACATATGAAAGAACTGAGAGAAAGAGATGTGTGAGCAGCTGAAAATGGCATTGTGCGCTTGAACCCCGAACAGCACAGTAAGATAAGATGAGTGCCCAGTGGATGCCCCTAACTTGTATTCAGAATAACCGTAAAGGAGAATGCCAGGAAAGGACACAAAGACAGGCTGATAAAATCATAGAAAGAATTCAGGAAGGTCACCTAGGCTTCAATGGTTTAGGCTCAAGGGGAAAACAGGTATGTGTAACGAAAAGAAGAGCACTTGTGCTGTAGAGCTGGCAGTTGCACTGATGCAATCACATGAGTGAAGAAGAAAACATACGAGTAGAATAGTAAGAGGTAAAAACAGAGCGTGCTAAGATGTCTGTCAAAAGAGAAAGCTAGGATGGAGATCTCCCACAGCTAAAAGAAAGGTTAAAGAATTGACAATGATTTGGAAAAGAAAACAAGAAAAGACAGTTAAGAGAGGACAAGATTTCAGAGTGACAGTATGACCAATAATGTCACAGGCTGTGGAGATGGAAGGAGTGCTGAGATTCGGTCACATCATTTATATCGACCTCAGAAGAGCTGAGTGAAATATACACAGCTAAAATAAAAGTCGGCTTGGGAAAAGGTGAAGTTGACGTAAAGTCATCTGAGGTAATAGTTTCAGGAAATGCTTTATTTTATTTTAGAAGTTATGGACGGGGGGAAACCCAGAAATGTGAGAGAAATTGAGGTCAAACATAGGATTTTTAAAAATATGGATGAGTCAGACATCTTTCTATGTATGTTGGGATGGCCATAACAAGTTAAGAAAAACAAAGAACAAGGAAAAAACCCCAAACATATAGAACATTACAGGATCACTGGTACAGGAGGAGGGTTAAAAAGAAAAACTGAAAATCTGATAAGAATTGCCAGGATAAGAGATTGGGATAGAGGGGGAAAAGTGAGAGAGTGGATGAAAGGAGAAAGAATGTGGATTTGTTGATTAGATCTTCTCTTGAAAAAGAAAGAACTGATAACATAGAAAGAAGATGGCAGAGGTGTGTGAAGTTGATTTCAGGGGAGCATTATTTAAGTTAAATGTTTGTATTTTACAAAGCAAATATATTTTCAGAAGACATGGAGAAGTCCATACTTAATTTGTAACTAGTAAATATGTAAAAAGTTATTAAGTAAATACGTAAAAAGTAAATATTGTAAATAGTTAACATGTCACAAGTAAAAAACTTTTTCCAATCTCATATTTGAAATATAATTACTAAGATTCCTGGACAATGACAAGAAGTTTAAATATTATCATGAATTTGTGTTATTTTTAATATTATCATAATTGTTTTTCAAGCAACTGTCAGAGAGCAAATTTTCATCTTCAGCCAATCAGGAAATATGTGTCTGTGTAGGTGAAGACAAGATGACATTTTCAAAAATGTTACTCTCTAGTATATATTAACATTTGAGTTAATACAAAGAGATTTAAAAAAAAAAAGAAAGAAGTCCGATTCCTGTGTTTTATGCAAGTGGAAGTCAGCTCCTACTAGTCGTGTTTTGCCAGCTCCCAGGCATTTCCCTGCTTCCTCAATAGCCCTGTGATAAATAGCCCGTAACTGCTGTGTAAATGTCATTTAGTGTATCCGCTTATTATTCTTACATACCTATAAATTAAGCTTCTTGCTGCTTAATTTTAGCAGTGACAGTGATCAGACACATGTGGGTAGCAAAGATTTAGAAGCTTAGCTTGTCCACCCAGTAGTCCAAAAAGCTGGAATTTTCCAGCCAGTGGATGTTTAAGTTCCGAAGTAAAGCAGCTTTTCTTCTTCCAAGTGGCGAACTTTCCCAAGAGTTCTCATTTACAACTTCCCATCGAATAGTTTATTAAATTTAAATTTCAGTATTTTATTGCTATTCTCCATACATACACGTTAGCTATGCTAAATAACACTAAAAATATCCCACTTTATTACATGCAAGCAAAGCTTTTTAACTGGCATTGGTTTTGTAGAAACACTCAAGAACTTGAATAGCTTTACAAGTGTCTTACATACAAGCCACTGTGTGAAGATAACTATGAAGTTATCTATGAAGTTGTCTATAAAGAGAACAAAGATCCCATTGATTTAGCTTTTGCAATAGCATTTTGAGTCATATATTTAGAAACTGTAATACACACACTAGTGTGATCGCTTTGATCCTTTGATCCAGGCATTGGGATGCACCCCTGTGACATCTGAGAGTCGTGTTAATACACGGCTCTTGCTTTTGAAGATTTGTAATAGGCAGGTGGGCCTTCTGTGTTTGTGTATTGGCTTCATTATGTGTGCCCAGAGTCCAACACCATCTTTCTGAGGATGTCTTAGTGTTGGGGAAATCCCTGCTGTGCCCAGGGCTAGCACAGCCCTTGGCAGTCCAGCTGTATCCCTCAGCTCATGTGGGCCCTTGGGAGCTCCACAGCTGCGAAAATAAAACATACCTTTGCTTCCTTCCCACCACCTCTCTACCCCAGTGCAGAGGAAAGGAAAAGATATTTAGTGCTGAAACTAGAGGGAGTTCAGGTAATAAGAGCATTTTAGGAATAAACTGTGAAGATACACCTGTTTCAGGCAGTTCCCACCTGCCCCTAAATTATAACTTGTAGTGCATCCCTCCCCACTGCAGCCTTACACACTTGGTAGAAAAGTACTGGGCTGAGCCTGTGTATCAGCTAAAATTTAACACCTTCAAGAAGTAGCATAAACAACAAGCTGTTTTAAGACATTTAGGTTTGTCTTGAAAATACCATTTTATTTCGCAATGTGCATCATACGAGCACAGAGAGGCAGCTCCAAAAAACATTGTCCTTCAACATTCCAGCTTTTATGGGCATACTTTAAATAAAAGGATAATGTAGAACAAGGAAACCTGCATCTTTAGGAGAAAAACATTGATTATAAAAGTACACTATTATGAATTCATGTAGATGCAGAGACAAAAGGAAATTCTCGTTGTAATTACATGCATAATTTTAAGAAAGCCTGTTGGTGTGCCAAATGCTGTTATCTATCAGTGGCTGGGAAAGAGAAACCTTGATACTGTTATCCTATCTCTAGATAATAATGGTACATCAATAGAATAACAACATAATAAGGGTGATCTGATACAGTCCTTGGCTTATTTAAGGAAGAAACTTCTACAAGAAATTAATTGTATGATGAGAGTCAGAATTACCACTTACGTTTTATATCCACATATCTTATATTCCTCCTGAGATACTGAGTTCATGATAGACTCAGAGAAAATGTGTAGCTATTCGCATCAATAAAACCTGTCAATGGATTTCCTATGAGAAGCTTTTTCATGTTTTACCAAATCAGACCTGAACAGTTCTAATTATGTATGATTTCTCAGAACACATCTTTGGTGCTGGTTATGGTACGTTTGCTCTGGAAAGGCAAAGAACTTCCACCTAGGGTAATTCTGCCCTTTTGAAGTCTTCATTTGTGAGTGTCCTTATTGTTGGTGTTGCCTACTGTGTAGTAGTCCTGTTGGGTTTTTTGGGTTCAGTTTTTTTGTTTTTTTGGGGGGTTTTTTTGCTGTTCTTGGGGGGTTTTATTGGGTTTTTTTCTGAACAAGTATTTCCTGTCTCTCGGTCTATATTGAGATCATGTTTCATTTCTTATGTGAGACTCATACTGCTCTACAGACAGTGGACTTTCATGGGCTGTCAGTGGAAACACGGTGTCTGCTGCACCTTGCAGTAAGTACTCTGTCTTGACTGGTCTTTTCACAACCACATCCAGAAGATCAGAGAGAGCTTTGTCACGGTCCCTTTCTTGCCTAGGGAAAAATCCTTCAGAGTTCCACCCTCCTGGCCTCACTCCTGTACTACCTGTCCTGGAATGTTGTTCCAATCTCAAAATAAAACACTTTAAAACTACTTTTAGATATGTTCATGTTTAACATTTTGAAGGGGTAGATGATAGACAAAAAGCTGCAGAAGAAACAGCCTCTTCTGTTTTCATGTCAGATCTTGACTAGTTTTATAGTAGGTTCCATGGTGCAAACTGTTTTATCATCCCCATGCATGCATAATACCACAGAATTTTAATTTTTTAACAATACAGATTGATATGGAAGGTAGGCAACACTCTGTATGAAATTATTTGCCTAAAACCTACATGTGGGTTGACACGCTTGGATCCACAGCTGCCAGCTGAGATCAGCCCCCACACCACAGACACTATCAAGGTTGATTTCAAAAGACTGTTCTAAGAGGCAAAAACTTGCTTTTCTAATACAGGAAAGTCAGAACAAAATTCGTCATTGCAAAGGAACTTGTTAAGATTGAGATGGCCTTTTTCTGATCACTTGTTTCATGAAGTTTGTGTCTCCTTTTCACAACTAGAAGTCTCTCAGATAGGTTGGATAGACCATAATTACAGAGTATATGCACTGTAGGTGAAAAAATAATCTGTGACACTACTTGAAGAACAGAGTGGACCTGAAAGACTAACCTGATCCACAGTTTCTGGGAAATACGTCACTGGCATGAAATTCAAGCTCAGCATGAGCTCTTTGCACAGCGTGTAAACACAGGCATAGCCGTGGTTCAGCTCTCTGCTTGCTTCCAGTGATGGGTTTCTGGAGGAGAAACAAGTGGAGCAAGTGTTTGGGCCTTTCTCTCTTCCCACTGGAGGACGTGGTCCCCCTTCATCAACCAAGGAACTGACTGGGCTGGCATGTAAGGGTGCTCCACAATGGAAAGGACCATTTCTGGAAAGAGTAGGGAACCAGAAAGGATTCCTTCCTCCCACCGCCTGACTCACCCAGCCAGTGCAGTGCCGACCTGCCACCTTTTGCAATGGGAAAAAGCCCAAAAATTCTTTCCTCTGGCAGTAGCTTTTATCCTGATAAGAGCAGCTGCATGTCACCTGTTATCAAGAGAGTGGTTGCTGGCCAGGAGATCTGTGTTACTCCTTTCTGGTTTTAAGTTTTAATTTTCACCTGCTGTGAAGAGATAAAATGAATTCCAGTTTAGCTTGATGATCCTGCCCGCACAGGTGTTCTGTGAGAATACCTCTGTGGTGTTCAGCTGGGTGAATATTTTAGATGACTACAGTAATTGTCAGAAGTACTGGGTTTAGTTTCTCCTCCACTTTATTCTGGATCGCATTTGCCAAATAGTTTCAGCTGGCCTTTTTCCTGTGATAAATAAAGCTGTAGGACAAAAAGGAAAAAGGTTCTGCCTCCTTTGATGCAATACCTGGTACTTGAACAACGCAGAACATGGGAGCTGTATAGCCAAGACCTTTTTCATGAGATTATTTTAATCCAGATTTTTAATTTCCTACCTAAATTAGTCCTCTAATTATCATGTTACTAGCTTTTCCTGGGTGGGGTCCCCAGTCCCTGCTCCTCATACTTGTATGTTTTGTGTATGTAATTAAATACCCAGGGTGGAGAGCACTTTTACAAGCAGAGCAGGGGGAAGGTTAGGAGGAGCTCAGGGTCATTGCCCTGAAACTGTCCAGCTGTAGTTCTCTTCTGTCCTCTTCAGCTGGGGAAGGGAGGCAAGAGCCTCTCTTCCATCCTTCTTTCCATCCCTTTGTTCCTTTGGCAGAGGAATAAAATGTGAGGGCCAGAAGTAAGGAGTTTGAGTCTTACAGGGATGGACTCTGACTGACCTAATATTTATTATGCATTTTATATAGAAGTAAGATGAAAGAATTGTAGCAGGACTGACTGACTGGGAGAGATTCAGCTCCAAACATCCTGTCTCCTGAGGCAGAAGGATCCCTCTAAATTTAACCCTGTTTCTTGCATCTCAGTGAGTGAAGCAGCATGACCACACAGGTGTTTAGCAGGGGGATCCCCCAGCTCCAAATTTCTGTGAACTGAGCACTTTGATTACTCTTGTTCTAGCTACTTCTAAATAAAATAGCTAATTTCCTGTCAAAAGGAACAACTTATTCAAACTGGGACTTCTTCAGTTTTTCTTTTTATCATGAAAAATGGAGAAAAATTGGCTTGGGTCATTCTGAACAAATTTTATTTAATTTTTCAGTTTGGCAACTGATCCAAAAAAATCATTTGCACAGCTCTAGTTCCATCATTGTCACTTAACAGTGTTTATAAATATGGCAATTAATTTGCAGTCTAAAAGGAGTTAGTACAGCATAAAATCCCTGGGATACGAAAGCACACCTAGATGATTTCTTTCTGTGTTCGTACCAGCTGTGTCAGTCAGATTAGGCCATCTGTAACATCCTTGTAATCTACAAATTTTGAATTCCCATCCAGCTACACCTATGCCACTCCTTTGTTTTCAGTAGCATTAGACAGGATTAACTGAAGAAGGAATTGAGTCTTCAAAGTTAATTAAAGTGTTGATGGTGATGACTGGGAAGGCATACTTGAAGCCGTAGGTAAAGAGATTTAGATGCTCAACATGGGGCAGTTGTGCCCAGGCTTTCAAGCTCCTGGTCTATGGAAGAAAAAATGCCTTTGGTTTCTTGCAGTGGTGAACCTGCCAGCTAAATGCAGAGTGAAGTATAGCTGCTTCGGCTTCCCCCAAAGGCTCCTGTCTTCTGCTTCCTTTGGAGGCCCTGTCTTCTCAGTCTGTTACATCTTGCTGTTACATCTTTAATAAGATCAATAATCTTCCTTGTGTTTAGCAGCTTCATGAATTCTGATTAAGCTCCATGACAGTGGCTGTGTATTAAGAATAATAGGCAAGCAGAAGACTTTAGTGTCTCAGTCCATGAGGCATGATAGTTTCTTGTTTAGGCAAAACCTTATTGATTTGATCTTGGGTTTTCTCAGTGTGGCTGCTGTAAATAAAGTGCTAGCACACAGTATGCTTACTGTACGGCTCCTCTTCCCTGCAGACCAGTTCCTTCTGATGAAGTCTGACTGTACCATGACTAGTAATGTGTTCAGTTAAGGCTCAGGTGGCTGAGTCTTCGGTGAGGAAATCAGATGTGCTCAGAGGAATTAATACAGTAAGAAATCACAAAGGTACATTCACAAGCGAAAAATCAGAATGGTCCCTAGCACTGCCTTTCAGCCAAACACCGGGTGTGAGTTTCTGCACATCATTAAAATTCAGTTAAGTATTTTGGGGAAAAAAGCCTGGCACTGACAGGATATGTCATCTGACTCCAGGATGCTGTGCTGACAAAAATTCATAAAGTGGAAACTGGAAACCATAATCTGAAGCTTTCCTGTATTAACAGGGTAATGTCCAACAATGTAATATATAATTTATGAGAATTCTCTAATGTGATCAAGTCTTGCATATTTTGCAATTCATTATTCCTATTTAGAAAGAAGTGAAGACCAACCTACCTCTCAGATTTCTGAAGCAATTTTTAAATCCTCTTTAATATATATATCTCATGGTAATTTTCCATAAACTCCACAACGCAAACCTCTATTTTCAGTGTCCACTAGTGGCCTCAGTTGGGCTCTCTTCTTAGCCACTGTTTTCCTTTTGAAGACCGGGAAAATTTTCAGGGAATTAGACATTGGGTGCGGGATGGGGGAGGAATGATGCAATTGTGCAAAAACATCGATTGGATTAATTTTTGCCACACTTTTTATGGAAGTGTCATCTAAATGAAGTTCTGGAATGACTCCTATTGTCAACTTCTGGGATTTGGTCTAGCAAAAAATAATCCGCTTATCCTCTTTCCATATGTTGAATGTTTTGTTGTCTATAGTCTTGTATCCACTTTGTGTTTAAACAGTGGATTTCTTTGTTGCTTGTGGTCCTTCTGCAACTTCAGCGGTACATATGCATCTTAGTTTAATGACTTTATGGGGTTTGTGTATTTAAAAGCCCTTTCATTTCTGCTGCTTTTTCTGGAATGGATTATGTGGAAGAACATTCTGTAAAACTTCTTTGAAAATCCCGTTTTTGTTTTTTTAATATCTGCTCCTAGTTGTGAGTATCCACTCCATTGGGAGCCTCAAGAGATACAACAGATGCCAAAAGTACCATATTTGGGAGTGAACCAACAGTGGAACAAGAGAAAAAAAACATCGTGTTTTATTTGGGAAGGAATCTGTGGCCTTTAAGAAATAGGAAGGGAGGAGAGAGGTCACAGAGTATTAAAATATCGACAAGGCTAACCGGCAGTACCTTACTGATGGAAAACATGCAGGAA
>NW_010416872.1:20600-25148 GCF_000710305.1 Buceros rhinoceros silvestris | reverse complement strand
GGAATGCAAGAAGGAGCAGACAGTGAGTCCTCTAGTAGCTGCCACGGTGAAGGTGACCATGCCCTTCAGAGCAGTTACCTCTGCAGTTAGATGGGAAAGCAGATATCCACAGGCGCGGGAAATAGCTTGCAGCAGGATAAATATACCACAAAGATGAAGCCAGGGGAAATTGAATCCAGAAACAAGGAAACTAAAATTAAATGGAAAACAGTCTGATAAGTAAAAGTGAAAGAATGATCAGTGCATGGAGGGTAAAAGAGAGGCTTTTAAAAGTTATTTCAAGATGCAAAAGCTTCCTCCACTATTTTCCTACTTGCATTTTAAAATAGATAGCTTGGACTCACGGCATCTAAAAGAGGACTAACCTGCTTCAGGTCAGTTCAAAGGTGACATAAAAGTATTCAAAACATGTTTGTTAAAAAACTAAGCTTCACTGAAGTTTACTTGAAACTTTTTCATACTGTTGTTCCAAGAACTGTCCGAGACTACTGAAACTAAAAAATGGCGGGGGTGGGCCCTCAATTTTATGGTACTTAATAATGTATGTGTAGGTACTTTCTTGTTGCTTTTTAAAAATTATTTAATAATGATAACAACACTCCCATTGATTGTCTGGCTCTTTCGTAGAGCAAGAAGGAAGAAAAAAAAGGTTAAAAAAAAATGAACTGCACAAGCCTGAATACTTACCACTACTTCAAAGTCACGTTAGAACAGAGCGACTCTCAGTGTGAGGGTATTCTTACAGATACCAGTATTATAACAGGGAAGTGTCGAAAAGGTCTATAACAATATCTGTAACAAAGATCAGGACCTAAACCTGATTGGCACGCCATTAACTTCAGTGCACTGTTACTCGCAAGCACTCAGTTTCTGGTGTTTGAGCACAATGTTGCTTTTTTTCACCAGTTCCATATGTAGAGACAAAACATAGCTTTGCCAGCAATGCCATGGTGCAAAATAAAGGAAATGTCTTTCCTTGTAATGATTCCCGAGTTTCCAGCCTAATCTAGCTTGCACTGCTGTATGTGTGCGACAAGGTTTAATTACATAGAAGCCAAGATGAAACTGGAGGAGCCCAGTAACCATGGAGATTAGAGATCAATAATATAATACTATTTGTTTATAAATTATCCATAGCCTACATATCCTTTTGTAAAAGGCAAATAGGCAAGTGAGATCCAGGCAGCAAGCTTAATTTATTCTTATTTTCTAAAATCAAATGTGATTATGGTTTCCAAGGGTAACTACCTTCCCATTAATAATGGTCTTTTCAAATTCTTCAATACAGTATGGATTAGGGGAGATGACTGTGTTTCAAGGAGAAATATAAAGCTCCTCAGTATAGGAGTCATACAAAGCTACATATATCAATATAGGAGTCATATAAAGCTATGTCTGAAGGCTGTATAGTGAAAAGTGATGCTTCTTTCGTCCAAAACTCAGTAGGCACTACTAGGCTGTGTTACACCTCATGATGCGATTGAGAAAAAGTTATGGAAGCATGTGCACCATACACAAAACACAACTCACATTCCTAATTCTTTTTCCAGTTAAAAAATCCTCACCATGAAGCCCACTAACAGTGGTTATCTCAGATTATGATGAAGAAGAACCTGGAGGAGGTTTCAAAATCTTTTTGTTGCTTTTCCTCTTGGATAGGTAAGACATTTACTGACCAAGCACTCTTTATCTTCCTCCTTAGTCTTAAAGAAGCAACTAATCAGTTTTACTGAGAATATTTTCCACTGGAAAATCAATAGTCATCAAAATTTAAACTCTTCACATGCTTTACTATTCTGGAAACTTTCACCTTAGAAGGAAAAGAAGAGGTTTTCATCAATATTACTTTCAACATTTTGTTCTAGTTTGTATTCAGAATTACTTTGGAAAAAATAAATATTAAAAGTGGAGAAGATTTTTTACACTGTTTTACACTAAGTAATGCAAACTCAGAAGTGACCTGTTTCACTCCATGATGAGTTTGTTTTCTTTGAATTGGGAATAATAATTCTACAAAAATCTTCCCCAAAAATACAAAATTTGTCTCCCCAACGGTTACGTGTATAAAAGGCAAAACATGGAGAATTAAGAGCCATTTCAGAACAGTTTATTGTAGTGTTTCAGTACATCTAGGGAGAATGGATATAGGAAACTGGATGATATTATTGAATAAAAATATTGTTATCTGATCTGCATCGAGAGGATAAGAGGATAACTGATTTCATAACAAATCCCACTTTTGTAGCAATTACATAATAATTATATAATTGCCATAACAAATTCCTGGTTTTTGACTTCACAAGAACATTCAGCATCTCTTCAGCTCGAGTCTGCGTTTGCTGAGCTCTTGCAGTCAAATTCTACGTAAACAGAAGGTGTCCATATATGTTAGCATGTCATCTTGGGAGTCCGTCCCCAGAAAATTCCAGCTTACGTGTTTCCATTTGATTCACAGTGCCACCTCAGAGTGTGTAAGCTGTTATCAGTTTGAATGAAACTAAACCAGAAGATGTGCTTCGGAGTCCAGGGGACATGCAGCCCTTAGGGCAAGAGCACTAGTGGTCTAAACTAGAAATGCTTGTAGGATTGGGTGTAAGCCTTCAGCCTGGTGGGGTTTTTTTGTTTACTCTGCAGATCCACTCTTCCTGGGCTGCACTGCTTGCTGTAGAATGGACATAGCTATTGAGAGACATTGCTACTCTGAGTATCAACAAAGCATAGTACCCAGAGTATCATCTTGAACTGATGTCTGTTTAAGAGAATGAATAGGGCTCAGGATTTTCTGAAAACATGTCCTCTGCAGATGCAACCATTCTGTATGGATTTCAAACCCATCTATTCCATTACTCACTGCTCCCACTGCATCCTTGCTCAGCAGGTTAAGAACCTGTGATTACACCTTACCTGCCCTAAAACAGCTTACAAGTTCCCTTGGTAAACAGCAGATTGATTTTAAGTTGGCTCTCCCAGCTTTCAAGTGCCTACTGGCATTGGCCCTAGCGGGATGTATTTGCCCAAGTGTCCCCTGCTGAGGAGTGGTACTTCCCCAGCGTACAGAGATTGTGCTGCGCCCCCTGAGGCATGGAGGAAGATGCGGTGTTAATGTGGTGAACTCAAGCGTGTAGAACTTGTTTGCCCATGATATCAGGCTTAGTTCATCCTTCACTCCAACCAACACCTGGAAACATTTGTTTTCCAATGGCATCTTATTTTGACTATGAACAGACTGTACTCAAATGATCTTTCCCAGACTGCTTTTCTTAAAACCTTCTGTTCATTATAGCCGGCCTCTATAGGTAGAACGCATACCCTTCTGCTTGAAACAGAGGACAAAGGCAAGGATTTAACCCTGAGAATCAAGAATCCCTCATGAAAGCCATCAGGCTGCTGCTGAATGTGCATTTTGGGAAGGGGTGCTCTGGGATGCAGGATGCTTTGACCTGAAGACCTGTGTCTCTGGTCCAGAAGGGGATCTGCTGAAATGCACCACAGATCCACCTCCACCCACACACATTCTTTCCGAATGAAGGCAACACAGGGAAAAAATAGCAGTCACCATGGCTTCATCGTGATGTGCACCCAGGATACAACCTGGGTGTCTATCTGAGGCAAGAAGTAAGTCTTTATAACCCCTGATATAGGCGTATAATTACTAGCAACTGTGAAGTGGGAACCCTGAGAAGCAGGTTCAGATCCAGCAGGAGCTTGGAAATGGGAGCAACAACCAGTCGCAGGAGCAAAATTTTGCGTTTGTAAGAAAAAAAAGCTCCTGGCTCCCAAGTGATCTCCTTTCTTCCACTCTCTCTCCAGGAACAGCAGGTGAACCCAGCGAGAGCCTGCAGGACCCAGTCTATGTCAGCGAGACAGGCAATGAGTTGAACGTGCTGGCCTACAAAGCAGAGCTTTGTAGCTGCATTGGCTGCCTTTTAGGAACCCTGCAGGAGCAGCCACTTTGCTGAGCTTCTGGAAGAACTCCAGCTGCAGACTGCTCTCCCCAGAGCAGCAGAACTCCCATGCTTAGCTTTGCAGTTTTAACGCTCTTTTAGATTACAATTAAATGGCTGAAATTGTCTAGATTTAAAAAAGAAAAATTACTCTAGGACAACATGAACCCAGCTTTTGCTTGGAAATCCATCATGTTGGCTCAAACCGCCACCCAACTCAGGCTGTCAACAGCACTGGGGTTGAGCTGCCTCACCAGCCTGACGGTTAAAACCATCACGAGGAAGGTTCAGAAGACTACACTGGTGGATTTCTCAGATATTTGCTAAGAGCAGAGAAAAGGTGAGACAGTTGAGCAGAAACGGAGATGAGATGCAATTGCAGGGTGTGCACTGTTGACTGGAACACACAAGATGCAGACAGGCTCCTTGGCAGGCATTGCACACATGAACAGCATGTTTTAAAAAGCACGGAAGGCAGACACATTTTAACAGACTTTCTCCCTGTCCTTTTTAAAAATCTTATTTCAAAGAAGTGGTCACCACAATCCCTTTCACTCAAGCCTCATTACTAGAAATACCTAAGTCACTCAGAAGAACAAAAAAA
>NW_010416872.1:0-20583 GCF_000710305.1 Buceros rhinoceros silvestris | reverse complement strand
ACTATAATCAGCCCCTTAGGGCAGGTATCCAAGTCAAGAATGAGCTGCCCTAAAAAAGTTGCCCTATTTAAAAAAAAAAAAAAAAAAAAAAAAAGCTGGACATGAACCTCTACCAAGAGAGATGACTGTTCTTGACTACATTCTGCCAGCTCTTTCATTTTGAGGATTTTCTCCACGTGTGACACTCAAAATCAGTCACTGGAAGAGGGATGGAGAAGGTGAGTGAAGAGAAGGCAGCAAGCAAAATAATAAACAACTTGGTGCCTGCTAGAGAACATGCTCTTCTTTAAATGACAAGAAAAAGATAATAATACATGTTCTTTTGTTTTTATGAAATCAAATTATTTTCACACTAAATCAGTATTGACATTTTTAAAAAGCTTTAAATCATAGAACCAGGTTTTGTAGTTAAGATGGGAAAACATTTTAAATTGGAAATGTGAATTTAATCCCCTCAATTAAATGTAAAATATTTAAATACTTAACCTGATTGCTGCCAACTGCAATTTCCTATAATAAGGAATTATGAGGATAGAGAACAGTTTTTAAAGGCACATGGTTCACATGAAACCAGCAAAGATGCGGGTCTAGAGACTGCAACTTCATCTATGTATATAGCTACTTTGCTTCTTCACCGAAGTTACAACGGGGAAAATTTCTAGTGGTAATTTTTACAGAGCATTAAAAAAACCACCCAAACCTTTTTTTTTAAATTTTCTTCTTGTGGACTAGCTGGTAACTGGAAGATGACACAGGTTTCCAGACAGTAGGATCATTTAAAGCATCTGATACCTGAATTAAAGGACATAAGAAAACTTTTCTGGAGAAACTGAAGACCAATCTCACACAAGGTATCTCTTCGTGAATAATCATCTATGTATTGATGTATCCAACTATCTATCTATCTATACCTTCATAATATATATCTATATTCTCTGTGTATGTTCCTCACTCAGTTTATGACACCTTTCTGTTGCTCTAACTTTTTACATTGTTTGGTATAACCTTGAGGATAAATCCTGTTCTCAGTTAAGGTGATGTAATAATAACTTTGCTGAAACCCAGGTTTGCGCAAAAATCTCTTTTTCTTTTCAGAACTGCTTTTATGTGTGTGCATAAATTACCTCTATGCTGAGGACAAGATGTAGGCACCAACTGGCAGCTAGGCTTCAAAAAGTCACGTGAACTCACAAGGCCATTTCCTCACACATTTGGAGAAAGCAGCAGATTGAAAAACGCTGGCTGCTGGCCTACAACTAAGCATTATTTTCTGAATTCCATCTCAATCCATTTTAAGTAGTCGTCATTATAAATTAACTTCCTCTACATCGCTCTACTTTAAACTGCTGTTCATAACTAAAACTGTATATCTACAGAATGAAGTTTTATTTTTATCTGACTTTTTCCTTAAATGCTGCATATTCTAATTTCCTCCTCCTCTCTCCATGATTGGCAACAGTCCAGCTCTTTCATTATATTTGGAGCAAAGAAACAGCCCACTGAACCTTTCCCAGACCATACTGTCAGGACTTTAACACTTTGAACAAACTGAAATACTGCTTTAAAAGTAAATTAATTCCCATTTGTAATACAGCCTTCTACTGCTAACAACAGGTCTGATGGCTGCAGAAATAATTCACCAGGAGAGAAGTAGGACACAAAGGCTGAGATTCATCCTGCTTCCGAGGACTTCACTGGAGCCATCTCTGGCAGCAGCAGTCACTCTTGGCTCCCTGTGTAGATGGCTAAAGGAACAGAGGACAAAACATAGGGCATTTCTCATCTTAACGTTGGCCAAAGAGCTCCTATTTCCCTCCTCTCCTGTGAGCAGATGGAAACTAGGATGACTGGGATTGTAATTACGCATTCAGCATGAGGGACGCAGAGAAGATTTGTATCTGAGAAATTCCCCGCTTGGACCTTCTGGCCTGGCCTGAGCCAGCATACCATCAGGCACTCACGAGAGGCACCTACCAGTCCAGGTTGGATGTATCTGGGACAAAATGTTTAAAGGAGGAAATTCTCAGATAAGAATATTGCCTCTTCTCTGTTTATCCCAGATTTCATCATCTTAATAATATAATAAATACTGTAGAAGAGGCTTTCCCTAGGTCAGAGGAGTTTAAGATCAATAAATATTATGTGGGGGAAAGGTAAACAGAGTAAGCTGAGTGCTGCTGTGTTACCACGTTCTCAAAAACATTTCTGTCAGCTATTACGAAGTAGACCTAGACAGTATTTTTAAAAATAAGAGCAAACTGCCAAGCTGCCACCTCTCTTTTTTTTTCTTTTTTTCCACAATTAAAAGCATAGGATATTCTAACTTCTGATGTCACTGGTGCTCTACATTAAATCCCATTGTGAGGATGCTTTCTGTCATCTTGTAACACTCTGGCAATGCCTACGCTGATCCAGTTTGCTGAGATGGCTTTGCCCAGAGTTCTGATGCCAGTTCTGGAATAAATCGTAAAGAAGAGTGGACTGTTCTCTTGGAGACTGTCAAATTACTGGGGAAATGATTTCCAGACTAAAGTGATGTGTCAGAAGTGAGTGGTGTTTCAAAGGAGAACTTTTTCAGCATTATCTTCAATTTGTTTCTTTGGGGAAGCAGAATATTAGTTTGTGTAGGAGCCAAAATAACTCTTTGAAGCAAGATGAGGCAGTAGGAGCCAAAAAGGCATTGTTCAGTTAAGTGCAATTTATCTAAAGACACAATAATCTATTTGCAGATTTTCAAGTGAGATTTTATCCTTCACTGGAATTACCTCATCTGTTTAAGAAGCGTGTACTAGATGGCTTTTACTCTTCCTAACTAACAATTATTTTTATTTCAGAGAAAATAATATTTGTACAGCTAGGCTGCTGTTGCAGTGGATACTCTAAGAACACTTTTCCTACTCTGTGCCATGAAGACAAGGATATACAAACCTATCTAATACCAAAAAGTGATATTTTCACTCACCATGCACATATTCTTAAAAATAACCAGAGACTTCCATTACTATAGGAGATCCTCATGGAGCAAGTCTTCTCTGACTTATTTTTGATGTCTGTGGTGAACGGATCAGTCTTGGGATTACTTCCTCTTCTAGCAGATAGCCTTTAGCATCTTGGCCTAAATCTCCCCTTTTGGTCTAAGCAGGATGAAAAGTCTCAGTCAATCTGCTAAGACTGGCCTGTCACCAGAGTTCAAAGATTTTGAAGGTAAGTTGTTTTTCTAAGAAGTGTGAGTTCAGCACCACCTTGCAGGGTTAGAGGAATTACATCAGGTCTCCATCATTGCATGGCTAGTCTTGTAGGAGATGGGAATGGCTTTTACCCACAGGGTATCTATGCATCATCCTTTTCTTTGAGGACAATCACCCTTGAGATGCCTTTCTACTAGGATATGTATGTCCCATCCCAGGAACAAATCATTTCATCCTGACCCAGCTGGATGGAGTGGAGTATCACCCAGGAGGCACTGGACTGATGTTTCTACAATAGCGTGCAACTTTCTTCTGAAGGAGAGAGAGACATTGGAGGTGGACGTGAACAGGGTGGTGAGGAGGGTTAGTTTGAGAAGACTGAGAGGTGTTAATATGAAGGTGAACAATTTTGGACAAAACCTATCATCCTGGAAAAAGGCTTTATTCTTAGAGATTCTCTCAGATTTGCACAAATCAATAGCTAGAACAACAGTCTCCCATACACATTTTTTAATGGAAATAATTGCAACATGGAAAGACATAATTTTACTAGCTAGCCTCTGAATAAAGAAAAATACACCAGCCATCTTTGTTCATTCACTCTATTTTTTATGGCTGTCCTAAGATTTAAAATTTGTCTTCAATTTAATTTATGATATTAAAATTTGAGATGAATCTTAATATTTATTTCTACTGTAAAGCATTTGAGAGTTCTACAGCAAAGCACTACATTTCCATTTCTCAATCAACACCCTCTTATTCGATGCCAGTTAAAAACCTGATAGCAACTTCTAGCTTTGAAGTAGGTATTTTAACTTTATCATTGAGTGGATGCGTATACTGCACACTTCAGGCAGTAAAGATATAAAAAGCACGTGATTTTAAATCCCTCTATTAATCCAGTATCAATTGCCAGTATGATGACACCTTCCTACTTTGCGTGCCTCTAAAACATTAGTTAAATTACGAGTTGAACTACATCAAAAGGCAGAGAATAGGCTAACCCTGTGTATCCAGTTTTAGCCATAATTATACTAAGATTGGTATGTAATATCTTCCAGTACTGTAATACTAACTTGAAATAAAATTTGGCAGTGCTTTCTGGAATAAATTTAATGCATAGATTCTATTACACCCTATCGAATAGAGGGAGAAGTGTAAATGTTTTTTATTTCAGAGACAACTGGAAGCAGCCAAACTACAAAAGACATAAAAGTCAAATAACAACAAAAAGAGCCTTTAAATCAATTGGTAAGATAAATATTAAGTCTTTGACAAAAGCCCTATCTAGACATTTAATAGACAAAATCAGAGTTCCAGGAATCTAAAAATGTCTTTACAAGCAGAATAAGCCAAGCAGATGCACCAGTAGTTTCTAAAAACAGCTATAAAAAGGAAATTACAGTACAGTTTCCAAAACATCACACGTTGCTTGATTTTCTTAAGGAAAATAGACAAATTGCAGATCTCTTCATAAAAAGGGTGACGCAGCGGTCAGACTAAAATCCCAAAGACTTTCTCAGTTCTAACAAGTATCAGTTGCTTTAAATAAGTAATTCCCTTCTCACTGCCATGGTCCATTTTGCCAGTCTTTGTCTTCCGAGCCCATCTGCTTCAGACTTCTTTTCCAGTGAGATTTAGATGGATGCCCACAGCTGACCTCCCAGAACAGTTACAGGAACATTTGGATGCGAGTGGCTGCTCTAACCATAATGCTGATACCCATAATCGTTGGATGAGGGATGTTTATAATTGAGGCTCATCTTTTTTTTGTTTGCTTGTGAGCCGTTTCTTTTATGTTGTTACTGAAGTACATGTGTTGACTGACTTAAGAAGACAGCCTTGTAAATGAGATCTTTGATCTCAAGAGTTTATTTTATCTTTGCAGCAAGGAAAAGTGAATTGAATTGGCTGGCAGAACTAAGCCCTCTCTTGTCTCTGTTCTACAGCTGCTGCATCTTTCTGGGGTCATCAAAACTTCAACTTTCACTGCTAGATACTCTCTTTTGCTACAGAATTTAGAAAGCCAGGCTTCTCCAACATCTCATCATAACCTGCAGTACAATGCTGAAAGCTTTACAGCTCCTGGTTTATTACACAAACTGTGCAGCGTGCTCAGACTGTTTTGCTTCTGCAGAAAGGATGTATTTGACAAACCACTGAGCTGTGATATAGCAAAGCTCTTTGAGCTACCCTGATACCTTGTGAGAAAGTAAACCTTAATAGAATATTCACTGACTCTTTTCGGAATAAAACACAGTCTAGAAAGACTACTGCACGGAAGGCTGTAGACTAAAAAGAAGTGTCCGCTCTGAGATGACGAAAGGAGTATGTGATCCTCATTACTCTCCCATTATTTATGCTAATGTTCAGAGGCATTAGCATTGGGGACCATTGTGTTATCTACTACATGGACACAAAAAAAGACTATGGGGCATAAATACTGATTTACTTCCTGATTCAGATCACCAATATGATAGTGCCACCATATTCTTACCATCTGCACTGCATTTAGTTTCCATATTTTCATTACAGCCAATGTTAGCTACAACAGAAATAATATTCAGTGAAAGCTGCCTTACATGTGCTTTCCCCCTTCCCTTCCTCAGTCTGATGTAATTTTACTATGTAGTTTTTCTTCTATACTACTAAAAGAAGTAACGAACACAAGAGGCTTGCCATTTCATAGTAGGTAGATACCTGTAAAAAATTAATACTTTTTAATCGCCTCAAAGTAATTGCACATAGAGTAGCCAGGCTTAGCCAAGATCTATTGCGCTAACCATAGAGGTACAAAAGCTTTCCATTAATATGTTTCAGAAAGTAAAGTGTAAGCATTATTTTCTACTGAATGCTTAAAACCATTTATATACAGAGGAAAAAAATTCTCCACACAGAGTTCTGAGGGACTGCATTCACAGAGGTCAAAGTAGTGCTTTGGATCTCGCTGCTTTTTAGATCATTCAGCTGGCCCAGCAGTACATGCAGGAGACTTAAGATAGTCTTACTCATTAGCATCATACAGTGCAAAGAAAAACTTCACATACCTAAAGTGTGTGCTCCAGAACTAAAGAGCCAGTGAGATGCCATGCCTAGAAGATCAGGCTTACTTCTTACACTCCTGGCATCTGAAAACGATGAAATTCTGAATTGATAAAAAACTCAGCTTCATTCTATGGGCAGCAAGGCTTCCATGTTAACCGACTGCCAACACAAAGGGAATAAGGTAGTGACTTTTCTCCCCTTCCAGTAGGCACAAACACATTTCTTCTTTTGGACGGCTGTGATTCAGACAGAATGAAGGCTAAGAGTGTCTATGAGAACAAATCCCTTTTGCAGAATGAAGCCGAGGTCTCTTTTCAGAAGTCTCATCTGAAGGATGTTGAAAAGAAAGTAATACTTCTGTAGGAGACTCAAAGGATGTAAATATCTTACTGGTAAAGAAAGAACATGGAGGACACATAATCAATACGTATGAATAATTTTCCTTAGTTTAAGGAACCTGAATATTGATGGAAAGAAATCACAGCTAACATACCTCTTTCTAAAGTTGCAAGCTCGTTACAGAATGCCAAGCTTAATGCTGATTGAAGAGCTGCAGCGTAGTACATGGGCTGAAAGAACCCAACTTGCCTTATTAAACCTTCTTCTTCCTACAGCACAAAACAGGAAACTACCTGTGGAATTTAAGGAGGATTTTCTGCCCCTCTACTGCTGGACAGACACTCTTAGGCTTTGAAAGGAAATCTGGTTAATCTGGAATTGCCCTGTCATCAGTAGAATAGTTGCATTTACCCTAGAAGTTGCACTTCTGGTTCCTCTATGTACTCACTAGGCTGAGCAGAGAAAACCCGAAGCACGATGAGTTATCCTCCCATAACAAAAGGGTGGTTGTGGGGAGGAGTGCTTTCTCAAGCACAAGTTTTAGGCTGTTGTTCAGAACAACCCAGCTCACCCTGCCCAGGAAGCTACTTTAGTTCTTTTGTGAACATAACAGGTTCTCTAGCTAAAAGTGCAATAAACTGTGTGTTATTTTGAGATACTGTAATTACCATGGTGAATATGCTCTTTGCCTTTTTCCTTTATTTGCTCTAAGGGTCAAAACCTCTCATCTGTGACCACACATACATTTGCCAGCTGCAGTACGTAGTATCAAGGTTTGGATCATACTTTACAGAAAACATGAGAAACTGTAACCACCCCCCGACTGACCTGCTGGACACAACGTTGTCTGGTTTCAGTTCTGAGTTTGTCACCGGGGCGCTGTCTGTAGGGACCAGCTCCCAGCCAGCCTTCTGTCCGGCTGCTCTGGATGCAATTATTCTTTGATTTACTTTTGAACATGTGGGCTTCACTCCCCTTCTTCTATGTTTAAAATTAGGCTTTTCCAGAGCCTGCATTTACAGCTTTGCCAGAGGAAATAAAAAGTGTCTTGTTATGTTTGATTTATTAGAAAGTTCTGTAGGAAGCTATCACACACCGCAGAGAGCATCTCTTTGGAGGAAAATGTAAAGAGCTGCAAACAAAACTGAAAATCTGCCACAAACTTAAGTAGCTGTAAATAAACTATCTAATGCGGGAGCGCAGGCCTAGTAATACATCCTCTAATGGCAGTGACAAAGCTTCCATTGCCAGCACTTCACTGGCCCAGGATCACACCTCAGTCTTTCATTGCTAGTTCTGGAGTCAGCAACCTGTCTTAATTCTGATGTTAATGACATCAGCTATGAAATGCCTTTCAGTTCTGTCTAAAAAATGTACATGTATTTTACATGTGTATGCGTAACACAAAGCAAACAGCTGTACTCAAGTTCTCATTATTGTGAGCGGACAACACAGAAAGGACAGGCAGGGCACTTTACTATTTTGATGTCAATAGCGATTATATTTTAATAGTTTAAATTTTTTTTAAAATTAACTATATTCCTTCATCAGTGATCAGATGTTTGAATGACAATATATAGATCCATTTAGTATTTGTTGATAGACAGATACACATATGTTCACATATATTCTATGCAATAATCACCCAGCTTACGTTAACACAAGCAATTCATGTTTTATTATGAACTAAGCCCCTTAGGAATCTTTAATTTTCTGAAGATTTTGTACCATCTTCATGATGTTAGTGGGCAAATAGTAATATTCATAAATCTTACTAATTTATAACAGTTTAAGTGTATTTTTTTCTTAGCCCAGTGGGAAGAAATTAATCTTTGCTGTCTTGATACCATTAGACTTCAATCTGCCTTTTATGGATAATATCAAGGAAGGGAGACGTTTGAGCCCATGTACTTGCTAGAGCGAGTGCAGTCAGGAGACACGTGCACAGTACCCTTGCTCATTACAAGTGCTCTTGCTAGGTGTAAATTTTACCCTTTATGGATCATGATTAAGGATGAAGGCCAAATATTTAACCTATCTTCCACATTTCTCACCATGGGTAAATACAACCTCCTTCCTTCTCTCCTTTTCTTTTGAAAGGATACGTTTGAGTGTAACAGCACTATTCTGACAAGATGTAATTATTTTAGATAAATTATCTAACTTCAGGAAAAACAGGAATGCAAAAAACTATATGTCAAGTCAGCTAACAAAGAAAGAACAAGTATTGTGAGACTGTTTGGTCTTCAACAGTGTTTTGCAGTTCTGCTTCTAGACCAGCTGAGTTGCAGAAGCATTTTCAATTCAAATGGACAACTTGAATTGAAAAATGTTATTTGCAGAATGATTAATTTTTTAATAATTAAATATAAAACAGTCAGGAAAATTAAATTTAGTGCTCAGGTATGTGTTAACTAGAAAACCCAGCACACAAAACAGTTCCAAACCACGTGATAAAATTCATTCTTCCTTCTAAGAGGTCTGAGTACTTCCCAGGTCACAGCCATACTGTCCTCAGAGCACCGTCATGGATGTCACCTAAACTACTGCAAGTCACCAACACAGCACACAGATGGAAGTGTGATCTATTTCATTACAGGGACCCCGATTTTTAAATCACACTGAAAAGATTTCTGAATTGAATTTCCAAGTTCAAGTTCCCATGAAGTCTGAATGGTCACAGCTATAGTAAACAATACAGGTGAGGCCGAGCATTAACTCTCGCACATATAAAACAACTCACTATTATTTAGCACTTTTTTTTATTGGACTGCAGCACAAATAGTTTCCTTGAAACAATAACTTCAACCATTTATAAACACAGCTGTCAAAAATATTAAATACATACATTAAAAAAAATCTAAAACACAAATAACAACCTAAGACACATTCACAATGTAATTTCTCCATCATTTACAGTATTTACCTCAAATACTGTGAGAGGATGCAAGTCTGAAAATATATGTATTTTACGCTATCTCAAAGCATAGGAAAAATATATGAAAATATCCACTTACATTTGGCACAATATGAACATTCTACCCCAAGAGAGAAAACAAATGTAGTCTTTTGTGTTACACAGATCGTTATTCATCACAAATCACGCTGTTACATCAGAGAGCTGTTGCTCATGCAACAGCAGCTCTGGTTTTAGTTGGGAAAAACATGTTCAAAGCCCATGAGCAGGGCACACAGTGGTCTGTGAGAACGCATGTTTAGGTACTTAGCCATTTAATTTAGCTGGATAAGAAACAATGTAATGTTTTCCTGTTGTTAAACATTGCCATCTGTATCTCTGGCACACAAATTAAAAAAAGAAGGGTGTGACCATAAAAAGTACGTGTCCTGAGATTTCCTTCTTCAGGGGGCAAAGAGGTTAAAATGGAAAAGCTGATCTGTGTATAAATCGGGAACACATGTGGTAATGAGAACAAACAGCAGCCAACAGGCAGGCGGGGAGGACTTCACCAGGCACAAAGTGAGATGGACAAAAATACCATCTACTGGAAAGGGAGCGAGGCAACTGATTTTCACTTTGAAATTGGTATGTTTAACCGATTCTATTAAGTGTTCATAATTATTTAAGTACTCATAGTTAATTCTGAGTTTTAAAACTTGGTTGAACTGAAAAGCTCTCTGTCCAGTAGTGCACAGCAGTGTTGCTTTAGCATTAATACTGGTTTCTATCTGTAGAAATCGGAGGTGATCTTATGACGTGTTTAGTATTTGAGTGCAGACGTGTGTCGACTCAATCTTAAACCTACGAAATGTTTGTGTCTGCAGCCTAGTAGATACCAACAGTCAGTCTCCTACTTGGGCTTAAACGGTTTTGTTTGATTTCCTTCGAGATAAACAGAATATTTAACATAGTAGGTTACAGTTCATTTAAAGCTAAGAAAATCAAACACAGTTGTGAATAATAATCCTGTTGATGCAATGCATCTGATATACCAGTGGCAGGTCCCCAAAATATTAACTCAGTTAAAGTAAGTCTTTATCTTAAGACTTGTTCCTTGACATAGGCAGAAAGAACAAACATTACAGATCACAAAGCACTGAATTTTCAAGTGTAAAGTCATACCAAAATCTTGATAAATTATCATTGATGTCGTAGGTGAGCAATCGGTCAGGAACGTCTTTATGGATGCTCTGAACTGCTAACACATGTGGTGCTAGGGCAAAGGGTACGTCACTCAGAAGATCTGACATGAAAGGGCTGCTTTCCAAATTTTGACTCCTTTCATTTCCCACCTCTGCACTTGATACAGTCAACTGCGATTGATGCCCTCTATTTATCTAGAGAGAACAGAAGAAAAGAAATTTAGACACCACAAATCAGGTAACTAAGGGTTTGTACTTAGAACCATTACGACTTACTAATAAATGAAAACAAAATAATAAATAAAATCAGTTTCAGAGTTAGGTTCAGGTAGATCTAAAACAACAATTCTTAATACATGTCGATATAATTCTTCAGGTTAGGTTGACTTGAATTAAGGCTAAAATACCAATAGATTTTTTTGAATGATTGATTAGTGAAATTTCTGCTCCTACTGTAACTCTGCATTTATGAAAACCATATGGCTGGTGGGACTTTTTGTCATTATATCTAGTCTTGTTTGAGGGAAATTACTTCATGTGATTCCTTTTCATGAACTGAGGAAGCTCTCTCTTTTCTTCCTCCTGTACCTTTTTAGAAGTTGTCCAACAAAGGCATGACTTTGATTAAAAAGCACTCCTGTCCCAGTTACTTCAAAGTATTAATGAAGTTGGCTGGTGAGGTCTATTATGTATGGCAAAATATGCATTGCCAAATAGGTGCTTTATAGAAAACAGTTAACAAAAACTTAAAAAAACCAACATAACCCCTGAACCAAAATCAACAATGAAATACAAAACCCCTGCCATACAGAAGAAAATACAATTTATAGAAAATACAGCAGTTAGGGTGCTGGACCCAACAGACTTGCAAGCTTTGATTTGTCCTGCCAATATGACTTTATTGAGTGTCTATCCTAAAAATCCTACTGCTTTAAAAACAAAGAGTATTTACTCTGCCTCTAGAAATGTAAACCTAACTCATTTCACTATTTATAGCAATAAAATGCTATGTAAATTGGTAGCTCTTATGTCATCTCTAGTAGTAAGACGTTTGTTATATGGATTTCTATTTTGTGTAAGCACACGTGCAGAAATATGCAGTAATTTGTTCACAAGTGTTTAACAAGTCATGTCAGAGCCTAGAACATGAGACACGAATTTCTGATTGTAGTGCTGACTTCTTCCTTTCAACCCTCCATACTCAGCACACAGCCAAAAAAATCCAAAGCTTACACTGTTATTAGGGAAGGGAAAGCACTGAAAGCTTTAAATGCTAATTTGATGTTCAACTGATCATAAGAGGTAAATGGAGTTAGTTATATGGAGGTCACTTTCATCCAAAATTATCCCATGGTTTTTAGGGGAGTTACACTGCTCAAGATCTGACCTGTGCTGGAGTTGAATGCTACAGATCATGGCTGTTACAGAGAACCTGAGGCTGTGGCTGTTTGACAGAAGGACAGTCCGGGCAGTCAGGTGGTGGTGGAGTTGTTCATTTTCAAGCCTGGAAGGATGTAACACAGCTAGGCATTTAGCTAGCTAAAAGGAACTCCATCTCCTTCTCAAAGGAAGGACTGGATTTGACTTGAATGCAACCTGAGCACTAGTCATCCCTTACACAACCCAACAATTCAGCTAGTAGGACAGATAAACAAACATTAAACCTTCTGTTAAACTGACAACAGTGAAATAGTTAGTGGTGCTGCACACTCTGAAATGGACTCTCATTTGTAAGCTTTTGTTTATACTCACGATGACTAGAAACCTAAAGCTTAAGATCAACTTCCCAAGATTCATGACTATTATGTCACATGATAATCAACATTTCTAAAGGTTAAGAAGTTTTATTAGAAGGAATGACTGCTAGATATAACTGCTAACACTACTGGTTATGATCCAGTACAAAAAAGCAGAGAACTAGCTCCAAAGGACGCAGGTGAGGAAAGTACCTTTCTACTGAGGTGTTGGGATTCCCTTCCCAATACAAATCCTATTTGATTTTCCCCCCTCTCTTTCAGATCTCCTTCTGGTTAATTGCTATAAAACATTTTATTTTATAGGTATCAAGAGAGAAAGAGTAGTCCCATCTTTGTCTATTCTTCTAGGCCACTTCAGAGCCTTCCGGAGATAGAAAGGATATGTCACTGGGTTTCTCCTGCTTTAACAATATTATCTAAGCTATTGTAATACTGTTATGTCTGTACCATGTAATTCCTACAGTTACTCGTTCTTTATTTTCCCTAGCTTTCATTTTCTCACTTCTCATTGGTAGCTAACAGCTCTTCAGAAAGCTACGTGCAAGAGCAGAGGCAAGGACTGATAATTTCTTCCGGCTTTCCTTACTGATTCTGGTCTCTTTAGAGGGCATGGAAAATAGAAAAGCTAGCAGAGCAGTCAGGAAGATAGCTTTCATTGTTCTCCTACCTTCCAAGCTCTGAGCAAAAACCCACAGGCAATAGCACCATAAATCCGTAAGTTCAGGAAGAACCCTAAAACCTCTTGCACTGGTCTGTCCTAATCAGCACAGTTATCTTCAAGTTGAAGATCAGCAGCTTTCACTTTAAAATGGATCTTGGCTGCTTATTGATAACACTTAGAGGGAAGTCTTCCTTCTTGTCATGGCCAAATAGGCTCCAGGTGTGCAGCAGAGCAAAAATTCATAAACATCTTCTGCTACAGACATATTCTTTTGCTAAGAACACTGCTAAACACACAGACATTTATTTACATTAATGATATTTATCTTAAAAAAAAACACCAAACCCACAATACTTCAAATAAGTACTTAAATTTGTAGCTGCTAT
Source organism: Buceros rhinoceros silvestris (assembly GCF_000710305.1). Taxonomy (NCBI): domain Eukaryota; kingdom Metazoa; phylum Chordata; class Aves; order Bucerotiformes; family Bucerotidae; genus Buceros; species Buceros rhinoceros. The sequence goes on along the minus strand of NW_010416872.1, from coordinate 7,106 downwards.
AAACCTAAAAACTTCCCATAATTTCTACTCTGCACAAATCTGTTGCATTCCTTCTTAAAAGAAATAACCTGTGGAGCATTTCTTGAGGTGCTGGTATTTGCCTGTATTACATTAGTTCAATATTCTGAAGGGGACAGCAGAGTCAGAAAGCCCCAAGTGAAAAACAGGAAAGGGTTACATCTCGAAATCAGTTAAACAAGATGTTCAAAGAACCTTCTGCCTCCCCCCCCTCCCACATTCCAAGGAAAAATGATCCCTCACTTGCCATCCTACTCCCATAGCTCAGATGATAATCAGAAATCCCTAGAATCTAATGTTTATTTTGTTTGGCAAATTATACTTTTATGAACACCTGTTTATATCTTAATTGTCCCACAAGCTGGATGAATTCAATTTACATTGCAGATTAGACTATCATGTGGCAAAACTAACTTCAAAGAAGAAAAAAATAATCAGAGAGTGCAAAAACCATCTTGGCTCTTCTTTTTTCTTCCAGAAACCTTCCATTTGTTAGAAGGGTGCCAAATGGCCCTTCCTGCACACAACAGATACCATGTATTGACAATGACAGAGCAAGAACGAGCTTTTCTTAGTCCCACTCCACATTTCAAAGCAAGACTGCAGTAAGGAAGGATGAATTACATTAGAATTATTATACTGTTAAACATCATTTTATCATACTTAATCTCTATATACTGCCAGTAAGGTTCGTAAGAGTCAACAGATTCTACCACTATTTGAATCCTCAAAACAGTATCATAAATAAAGCCCAAAATGGCTGGGAGCAAGACATTACTTTTAAGTCAGGAACAAAGAAAAGCATCATGTCAGTATAACAAATACCATAATCCAAACTTGGATCAAATGGTCTTTGGGTCCCAGACCACCCAACTCTTCGTGAGAAGGTCTGGGTCCAATATGACAAGATCTGTTTACAGCACAAATGAGAAAAGGACTCGAGATTTCCTATTTCAGTTTCACACATAAATCATCACTGTCTCTTCCATGGTATTTCCGCTATCTTAAAATGTTCACATTCACTTTTTCATTTACAGAAAGTCATTTTTTATGTTACTGTTATTGGACTGGCATCCCAACAAATTATGCAATGGGAAAAAACTGAAACCTGGGGAGGACAGTTCTTTAATGCAGTATGCAAAACCCAAACATAGTAGAAAAATGCTGGCCAAAGTTAACCTGGAAAGTTAACTGAAGATAGGCTGCTGGAAATCCGTCATGTTTGCCGTTTAACTCCTTGAATACTGTGAAGCCCATCCCTTTATCTAGTGCACAGTTTGTCAAATGCAATATGGCATATATTATATTATCTATTAGGTATCTACATACAAAAGTTCCCGACCTGAACAATTCAGGTGGCAAGAAGTAATTTTTCAACACTGCCTAGTGCAGCCATTACAGGCAGTCATTGCCCTTTGCAGTGCAAAACTGTTCCTGAGCACTCTCGCAGTGGTATTTAGATACTAGCCTTGTGCAGTATCTTACCACGCTAGACATATTTTTGTGCTTTCAAATCATAAAGAGATCCTTTAAATGGACTAAAGGCATACTTCACTCCTATGCTGGAGAATCCACATCAGTGAAAAAACTTTGATGAAGCCAACCTGACCAGTAGGCTTTTCTAATGACTGTGGTAACGTAAGGAAGAACTGGACACTCCGGTAGAGAACATCAGTGCTGAGATCGCCCAAGCTGGTACAATGCAAACACCAGCACAAAACTATGTGATGCAATCAAAGTCAAGGTTATGAAATTGCTTATGTTTTCATGCATGCATTCTTCAAGCTTATATAGAACTGCAAGTCCTAGAGAATTTGATATCCCACATTAGTCACGCTGGCTTCTACTTAAATGCCCAACTTATTTATCCAGAATACAATCTATTTGGAGAATATTCTCTGGTCACTAACTAAACAAAGCACTGCCAAATGCTATGACACACAATCCTGCTATGAGAAATATTAATAGAATGCACTTAGAAGATCACCATATAATTCACATTTCACCAAAAACCAGGGAGACACAAAAGCAGTTAAAATTACAGAAGATATGATAAACATATTTAATTCAAATAAGCAAGGTGTTTTCTTCTTTTTAGGTTTGCAATCTGAAGGAACAGGGATAAAAGAAACAGTATGTAAACATGGACATTTGAGCATGTATTTGCATAGCCTGGTGGAAGGTGTCCCTTCCCATGGTAGAGGGGTTGGGGCTAGATGATCTTTAAGATCCCTTCCGATCCAATCGTGATTCTGTGAGATATGGTAGCTGGCCACCAGATACTAACCCTGCTCTGACAGCAAGGGTGTTATATTTTATCTGGAAACTAACAAAGTATAAAATTATCCTCTGAAGTAAATTCTTCCTTTTTGCTCTTTTTTTTTTTAAATAGTATTTCTCAGCTGCCTTTAAACACATCTAATTTGCTGCATGTCTGTGTGCTAACGATGAAGTGTGCCAAGAGTCTTGTAAGGAAGAAAAAATGCAGTTTACAGTATACTGAGAAGCTGGATTTACAGTGCTCTGAAGAAGAATCAAAGATCAGTGCTATCGTCCGAACTACTGAACAAGGTTTTCTAACAAAAAGTGATTCATTTAAAGAAATTTGTATTTACTGTAAGAAAAAAAAAGGGGGGGCTATTTTCCAGAAGCAGACCCATTTGCCTCAAAATGGCAGTCTTGAGAAACAAACAGTAGATTCGATTTTCTTGACCATTTAATAAATATCCAGCAACATCATAATTATGACAGAGACCTACAACACTACTGGTAGAAATATTATCTTTATTTCAGGCAATTTTGTGGTACTACAGCAAATAGTGTATCATAATGTGTCTCTGAATTTATTTAGCATTATGGAGCTATTTTTGACGTATCTAGAAATGGAAATTGTCCTAGGGGATTGCTCTGCCACTTGAGTTTCAGCTGATGCTTTTTAAGGTATTCACTGGGCCTGTTAGAAAATTTGTAGGAATTCCAGAGTGAGCATCTCCACTGAGGACAACGATTCGCTTTTTAAATAGGAACGGTAATGGCAAAGAACAACAGAGCAGAGAAGAAAAATTACTCACAAGGCAGTCTGAATGTTTAGCACTTTGTATTCAAAAATTTAAGCTACGAGAAAAGGATCAGCAAAACCTTGCTGGAGGGGGTAAAAATGTACGTGACATGATAGTTCTTAAATGTCACAAAAAAGCCAACCCAAAACATCAGCAAAAAACCAACCCCACACCCAACACACCAGTATGTGACCTATATCTTTACAGAACTGTAGGAAGGGAATAAACCAACCCAGACAAGCACCATACAGATACCCTTGAGCTGCTTCAGAAAACCTCTCATGAATCATGAGTGCTGCTATTCTTTCGAGAGTCCCTCAAAAGTACAGTCAGCATGTCCTCCAGGGACTCAAGAGAAAAGTTATTTCTGTCTGGGAGAGCAAAAGTAGATGGAAGAAGTGCTGGAGACTTTGCAGAAGCTCGCTGCTGATCCACATGGCTTCTGGTTGCTTGCTTTCTCTCTTAACAGAAATGCAGTGAACGGAACTGTAATACTACCCTAAGATTGGCAGTGTCAGTGGTTGCAACAGGGCAGACTTTCATGCTGAAAGCTTCAGGCTAAGATCGAGTCCTTGGAGAGGCTTTTAGAAGCAAGAATGGCTGTCAATGGAAATCAGCTTTCCCATTTGCTTTGGGCTCTTGTTTCCCAGCTTCTTATGACTCATTCTGTAATACAGCAGCAATTTGTCTTTCTTAAAGTACTTCTGCTACCTGTATAAATTTTGTGTGATTAGTAGGTAGCATGTTTTTTCTCCATTTATCAATATTGCTGTTCAGAGTAAAAGAGAACCAGATTTTGAAATAAGCATTTAAGAATATTTTTACTGATTTGTGACATACATTTTAGATGTTTTTCTTTCTCATTTTCCTCTTTAAAGCATGCTTTTCAGCTGTTTCTTAGGCTAGAACAGAATCAAGGTCAGGCAACGATGCTGAAATCTTAAAGAAAAAAATTCTAAAGAAACAATGAAAGTACTTCTGATGTTCTACAGTTATTCATTATTAAGCAAAGCCCCCCACCCCACCCCCACCTCGAGTATCCTGGCCTGCAAAGAACAGCAGGGGAATCTTTGCTCAACAACACTTTCGGTATCAATAATGACATACATAGGTACACCCTTATTGGCATTAAAGCATTAGAAAAAAGCATTAAAGCAATTAGAAAAGTGTCATTATTCAGAACTAGCTTTTTTTGCTAACATAGGGAAAATTTGATATTTTAAATGCAGAATGAACTTTCTGTAATTACTACATGCTCCTTGCCCTCTGAAACAGCTAAAACTGATAATTTCTGCAGAGGGAAAGCATTGTGAGGTTGTCATTTGAACTCTGGGTACTCCAAATGTTCTATGGTTAAAATATGTTAGTTTAATTGTCCTAGTAAATACTAGAGATGTCTTTGAATTTTATTTAAGAATCACTTTCAGTATGTAACTCTACCCTGAAAAGTATTCTTAAGCACCACAGAAGGCTCCATATCTAGTGTCTAAACCTACTATTTCATTTGTTGATTCTAGAAGAAAAAAATTGATTTTCTTCTTTAGCAATTTTATGAACTCAAATCAGAACAAGATTAAGGTCTTGTTTTCACTCAATCCCCTGTAATAATAATTGGGCACAGGAAATATTTGGAAGAGGGGGTGGTGATAAACTTAGAAAATATATTCAATTTAATATAAATGAAATTGTATAATGGTATTTTTATTCCTAATCCCTACTTCTATTTCTTTATTCCTATTATTTACTTATTTCATTCAATAATTGATTAAAGACAGAGAACCATAACATCTCAAACACGGGCATCTATAATGAGATCAACTACAAAATTGTGAACAAACAGGGATAAGATGCAGCATGAAGGAAGACTGCAGAACTAAGGGAAAGCAGAAATAAGAAGGAAGCAGAAAAGGATTCTAAATCTTTATCAGAAATGCCAAGTCTTAATTTTCCACCATAACCAAAACAGTTATACTCTTACCATTCCTACTATCCTAACCAGTTTTAGCACGTTTGATTCTGAAGAGCTGGATCAGCGTTTATGTCCCCTCAGCAGCAGAGTTTCTTCCTGCCTTCCTGTGCCTCTCTGGAGGCCCCTGAGCTTAGGGCACTGTCCCAACAGGTGGATTTTGGACAACCTTCCTCCCTGCAACTTGAGTATTGTGATAAGAATTATCTTACAAGAAAGAGAGAGGTGTGGGTTCAGTAAGGAACAGTTTATCTAGTTGCTCTGTTCCTTCTAAGTACTATGCAAACTACGCATAGCCAAGATCTCTTTACACTATAGTAAGTATCATAAACAATATTCAGCACATTGTGCTTCTGTCAGTGCCAAGAAATGTTACTAAGTAGGCCAGGTTTGGGGGTTTTTTTCTTCTGTAACACGTATGGTGAAAGATTAAAAAGTTAATGAAAATTACTATAATAAATAAACTGCTAGCCAGAAGAAATGTAATTGAAAATGCAGGCACATCTAGACATCCAGCAGTGCATTCCACAGCCACAAATCAGAAGTGAAGGACAAGTCAATATATTGCAAAATGAATAGGGAAGTTGGGTAAATGCTGATTATGGATTTGTTCTGTAACTTCAGTGTCATCCAAAAGCACAGAGAGCTCACATTTATTTTGCTGCTACCTTTGTTCCTGATGTAATACAAAACTCAGATAACTTTTCAATATATCCAGAGAATATATATATTAATTTTCTATAAAACTTCAACTGCATATTAAATTAACAGTATTTAAATAATCCATTTTAATTTAGCAGCTACATTTGTTCAATATAGTTAGTGACAAGATTTGAGTTTCTCTCTACTGTTGCCAGCGAAAAACATCCTGAAAACTTCGGGAAGTTGATGTCCTGAACAGGAGTAGCTTAGACAAAGTGAGTCTGTGCCTCCATGTCTCTACCTCTTGTTCCCAACCCTTGCTCTTGTAGAAGCTCTGACACGTGCTATGGCACAAAAAAGATGACAGTTTCTCTGAGATAGTAGGTGTCTATGGAGAACGTCTAAGAAAGAGCAGTAATACTGCATTATCTCATTATTCTACTAAGTGTACAAAAAACCAAGGACTTGAATGGGAAGGGAAGCTGTCTGCTTAATAAAAGACAATTCAACATAAAATACTAGTAGGAAAATATTTAGCAAATGTAGTTTCACAGAAAAGTCAATAAATTTTTCATCAAATTGGAACATCAGGGAAAAGCTGCATAAATCAGAGGTTATTGTTTTCCAGAAGAAAAGGAAATCTTTCCTTGAGTAATGGAAGTATCAGCAACATCTGTGAAATGTCTCCCTGGAACGATAATGTCAGTGAGAGGAAAAAGAGAGAGGGATAACAATTTCCATCCACAATAAGAGGAGAAGAAAAGGAAATTATGTTGGAATTTGTTTTCAAAAAAAAGCTAATTAAGTAGAGTGAACAGAAAAACATTACTAGTCTGAACGCAGGTGAAGCTTCCTCCAGCAATAGCTGCGAACAACATCCTCAGCTGCGCTTGCAGAAGTGATTTTAAGTAACTAAACCACTGGATCTTTGTTACAGTCTCTCTCCTCAGTCTTGAAGAACATCAATGGATTCCTAGGCAGATGTGTGAATAAAAATTGCTGTACTAAGTGCTTTGTTCTGAGGTTTTTATAATGCTGCTTAAAATACAAGCATGTGGCAATATGTCCTATTTACAAATTTAGAATATTCTAATGCCAAAAAAGTGAATTAGGCAACTACCTCCTAACACAGCTTTCTACCTGCTCTCTCCATAGAGAGTCAAGTCAGTAAGATGAATATTTGACTTTAAGTTCCTCCACACACAGTCTGTAGCAAGAGCACTTGTCAACAGCATCTTCAGCAAAGATGATACCAGGAACCAGAGTTTGTAAAGCTTCCATCTACAAAGAGTAACAAGACTGAGTAGTGCTCAGCACCTACTGCTTAGTCTTTTGAGAAGCAGGCATGAAAGCATGATGACTTTTAAAGCAGTAAAGGAAACTAATATTGGTCATTGTCCTGGGTTCAACATGGAGGAACC